>NW_028242648.1:0-109000 GCF_964263255.1 Lissotriton vulgaris | reverse complement strand
ACACTCACATTTTTCATAAAACAAACACATTTTTTTCAGGAATCTACTCTCTGAAACCTAAAACTAATTTAAAAAAAATATCTTTCTAGGCATCCACTGTCCCTAATCGTGCAAGAAAATTTCAATTGACTTGTTGAAATATTGCAATCACCCTTATTCAAAAACGAAATTTAAATCAACTTTTTAGCAGTAACACCCTCACATTTTTCATAAAACTAACACATTTTTTTCAGGAATCTACTCTCTGAAACCTAAAACTAATTAAAAAAAAACATCTTTCTAGGCATCCACTCTCCCTAATCGTGCAAGAAAATTTCAATTGACTTGTTGAAATATTGCAATCACCCTTATTCAAAAACGAAATTTAAATCAACTTTTTAGCAGTAACACCCTCACATTTTTCATAAAACAAACACATTTTTTTCAGGAATCTACTCTCTGAAACCTAATACTAATTTAAAAAAGAAATCTTTCTATGCATCCACTGTCCCTAATCGTGCAAGAAAATTTCAATTGACTTGTTGAAGTATTGCAATCACCCTTATCCAAAAACGAAATTTAAATCAACTTTTTAGCAGTAACACACTCACATTTTTCATAAAACAAACACATTTTTTTCAGGAATCTACTCTCTGGAACCTAAAACTAATTTTAAAAAAAGATCTTTCTAGGCATCCACTGTCCCTAATCGTGCAAGAAAATTTCAATTGACTTGTTGAAATATTGCAATCACCCTTATCCAAAAACGAAATTTAAATCAACTTTTTAGCAGTAACACACTCACATTTTTCATAAAACAAACACATTTTTCTCAGGAATCAACTCTCTGAAACCTAAAACTAATATAAAAAAAAATCTTTCTATGCATCCACTCTCCCGAATCGTGCAAGAAAATTTGAATTAACTTGTTGAAATGATGCATTCACGCTTATCCTGAACTAAATTTAAATCAACTTTTTTGCAGTAACACACTCACATTTTTCATGAAACAAATAATTTTTTTTTCAGGAATCCACTCTCTGGAACCTATAACGAATTTGTAAAAAACATCTTTCTAGGCATCCACTCTCCCTAATCTTGCAAGAAATTTCAATTAACTTGTTGAAATATTGCAATCACCCTTATCCAAAAACGATATTTAAATCAACTTTTTTGCAGTAACACACTCACATTTTTCATAAAACAAACACATTTTTTTCAGGAATCTACTCTCTGGAACCTAAAACTAATTTTTAAAAAACATCTTTCTAGGCATCCACTGTCCCTAATCGTGCAAAAAAATTTCAATTGACTTGTTGAAATATTGCAATCACCCTTATCCAAAAATGAAATTTAAATTAACTTTTTAGCAGTAACACACTCACATTTTTCATAAAACAAACACATTTTTTTCAGGAATCTACTCTATGAAACCTAATACTAATTTAAAAAAGAAATCTTTCTATGCATCCACTGTCCCTAATCGTGCAAGAAAATTTCAATTGACTTGTTGAAGTATTGCAATCACCCTTATCCAAAAACGACATTTAAATCAACTTTTTAGCAGTAACACACTCACATTTTTCATAAAACAAACACATTTTTTTCAGGAATCTACTCTCTGGAACCTAAAACTAATTTTAAAAAAAGATCTTTCTAGGCATCCACTGTCCCTAATCGTGCAAGAAAATTTCAATTGACTTGTTGAAATATTGCAATCACCCTTATCCAAAAACGAAATTTAAATCAACTTTTTAGCAGTAACACCCTCACATTTTTCATAAAACAAACACATTTTTTTCAGGAATCTACTCTCTGAAACCTAAAACTAATTAAAAAAAAACATCTTTCTAAGCATCCACTCTCCCTAATCTTCCAAGAAAATTTCAATTAACTTATTGAAATATTGCAATCACCCTTATCCAAAAACGATATTTAAATCAACTTTTTAGCAGTAACACACTCACATTTTTCATAAAACAAACACATTTTTTTCAGGAATCTACTCTCTGGAACCTAAAACTAATTTTAAAAAAACATCTTTCTAGGCATCCACTGTCCCTAATCGTGCAAGAAAATTTCAATTGACTTGTTGAAATATTGCAATCACCCTTATCCAAAAATGAAATTTAAATCAACTTTTTAGCAGTAACACACTCACATTTTTCATAAAACAAACACATTTTTTTCAGGAATCTACTCTCTGGAACCTAAAACTAATTTTAAAAAAACATCTTTCTAGGCATCCACTGTCCCTAATCGTGCAAGAAAATTTCAATTGACTTGTTGAAATATTGCAATCACCCTTATTCAAAAACGAAATTTAAATCAACTTTTTAGCAGTAACACCCTCACATTTTTCATAAAACAAACACATTTTTTTCTGGAATCTACTCTGTGAAACCTAATACTAATTTAAAAAAGAAATCTTTCTATGCATCCACTCTCCCTAATCGTGCAAGAAAATTTCAATTAACTAGTTGAAATAATGCAATCATGCCTATCCTGAAGCTAAATTTAAATAAACTTTTTAGCAGTAACACACTCATATTTTTCATAAAACAAACACATTTTTTTCAGGAATCAACTCTCTGGAACCTAAAACAAATATAAAAAAAACATCTTTCTATGCATCCACTCTGCCTAATCGTGCAAGAAAATTTGAATTAACTTGTTGAAATGATGCATTCACGCTTATCCTGAAACTAAATTTAAATCAACTTTTTTGCAGTAACACACTCACATTTTTCATGAAACAAATAATTTTTTTTTCAGGAATCCACTCTCTGGAACCTATAACGAATTTGTAAAAAACATCTTTCTAGGCATCCACTCTCCCTAATCTTGCAAGAAAATTTCAATTAACTTGTTGAAATATTGCAATCACCCTTATCCAAAAACGATATTTAAATCAACTTTTTTGCAGTAACACACTCACATTTTTCATAAAACAAACACATTTTTTTCAGGAATCTACTCTCTGGAACCTAAAACTAATTTTAAAAAAACATCTTTCTAGGCATCCACTGTCCCTAATCGTGCAAGAAAATTTCAATTGACTTGTTGAAATATTGCAATCACCCTTATTCAAAAACGAAATTTAAATCAACTTTTTAGCAGTAACACCCTCACATTTTTCATAAAACAAACACATTTTTTTCAGGAATCTACTCTCTGGAACCTAAAACTAATTTAAAAAAAACATCTTTCTAGGCATCCACTGTCCCTAATCGTGCAAGAACATTTTAATTGACTTGTTGAAATATTGCAATCACCCTTATTCAAAAACGAAATTTAAATCAACTTTTTAGCAGTAACACCCTCACATTTTTCATAAAACAAACACATTTTTTTCAGGAATCTACTCTGTGAAACCTAATACTAATTTAAAAAAGAAATCTTTCTATGCATCCACTCTCCCTAATCGTGCAAGAAAATTTCAATTAACTAGTTGAAATAATGCAATCATGCCTATCCTGAAGCTAAACTTAAATAAACTTTTTAGCAGTAACACACTCATATTTTTCATAAAACAAACACATTTTTTTCAGGAATCAACTCTCTGGAACCTAAAACAAATATAAAAAAAACATCTTTCTATGCATCCACTCTCCCTAATCGTGCAAGAAAATTTGAATTAACTTGTTGAAATGATGCATTCACGCTTATCCTGAAACTAAATTTAAATCAACTTTTTAGCAGTAACACACTCACATTTTTCATAAAACAAACAAATTTTTTTCAGGAATCTACTCTCTGAAACCTAAAACTAATTTTAAAAAAATATCTTTCTAGGCATCCACTGTCCCTAATCGTGCAAGAAAATTTCAATTGACTTGTTGAAATATTGCAATCACCCTTATTCAAAAACGAAATTTAAATCAACTTTTTAGCAGTAACACCCTCACAGTTTTCATAAAACAAACACATTTTTTTCAGGAATCTACTCTCTGGAACCTAAAACTAATTTTAAAAAAACATCTTTCTAGGCATCCACTGTCCCTAATCGTGCAAGAAAATTTCAATTGACTTGTTGAAATATTGCAATCACCCTTATTCAAAAACGAAATTTAAATCAAGTTTTTAGCAGTAACACCCTCACATTTTTCATAAAACAAACAAATTTTTTTCAGGAATCTACTCTCTGGAACCTAAAACTAATTTAAAAAAACATCTTTCTAGGCATCCACTGTCCCTAATCGTGCAAGAAAATTTCAATTGACTAGTTGAAATATTGCAAGCACCCTTATCCAAAAACGAAATTTAAATCAACTTTTTAGCAGTAACACACTCACATTTTTCATAAAACAAACACATTTTTTTCAGGAATCTACTCTCTGAAACCTAAAACTAATTTTAAAAAAACATCTTTCTAGGCATCCACTGTCCCTAATCGTGCAACAAAATTTCAATTGACTTATTGAAATATTGCAATCACCCTTATTCAAAAACGAAATTTAAATCAACTTTTTAGCAGTAACACCCTCACATTTTTCATAAAACAAACACATTTTTTTCAGGAATCTACTCTGTGAAACCTAATACTAATTTAAAAAAGAAATCTTTCTATGCATCCACTCTCCCTAATCGTGCAAGAAAATTTCAATTAACTAGTTGAAATAATGCAATCATGCCTATCCTGAAGCTAAATTTAAATAAACTTTTTAGCAGTAACACACTCATATTTTTCATAAAACAAACACATTTTTTTCAGGAATCAACTCTCTGGAACCTAAAACAAATATAAAAAAAACATCTTTCTATGCATCCACTCTGCCTAATCGTGCAAGAAAATTTGAATTAACTTCTTGAAATGATGCATTCACGCTTATCCTGAAACTAAATTTAAATCAACTTTTTTGCAGTAACACACTCACATTTTTCATGAAACAAATAATTTTTTTTTCAGGAATCCACTCTCTGGAACCTATAACGAATTTGTAAAAAACATCTTTCTAGGCATCCACTCTCCCTAATCTTGCAAGAAAATTTCAATTAACTTGTTGAAATATTGCAATCACCCTTATCCAAAAACGATATTTAAATCAACTTTTTTGCAGTAACACACTCACATTTTTCATAAAACAAACACATTTTTTTCAGGAATCTACTCTCTGGAACCTAAAACTAATTTTAAAAAAACATCTTTCTAGGCATCCACTGTCCCTAATCGTGCAAGAAAATTTCAATTGACTTGTTGAAATATTGCAATCACCCTTATCCAAAAATGAAATTTAAATCAACTTTTTAGCAGTAACACACTCACATTTTTCATAAAAGAAACACATTTTTTTCAGGAATCTACTCTCTGGAACCTAAAACTAATTTTAAAAAAACATCTTTCTAGGCATCCACTGTCCCTAATCGTGCAAGAAAATTTCAATTGACTTGTTGAAATATTGCAATCACCCTTATCCAAAAACGAAATTTAAATCAACTTTTTAGCAGTAACACACTCACATTTTTCATAAAACAAACACATTTTTTTCAGGAATCTACTCTCTGAAACCTAAAACTAATTTAAAAAAAACATCTTTCTATGCATCCACTCTCCCTAATCGTGCAAGAAAATTTCAATTAACTAGTTGAAATAATGCAATCATGCCTATCCTGAAGCTAAATTTAAATACACTTTTTAGCAGTAACACACTCATATTTTTCATAAAACAAACACATTTTTCTCAGGAATCAACTCTCTGGAACCTAAAACAAATATAAAAAAAAATCTTTCTATGCATCCACTCTCCCGAATCGTGCAAGAAAATTTGAATTAACTTGTTGAAATGATGCATTCACGCTTATCCTGAAACTAAATTTAAATCAACTTTTTTGCAGTAACACACTCACATTTTTCATGAAACAAATAATTTTTTTTTCAGGAATCCACTCTCTGGAACCTATAACGAATTTGTAAAAAACATCTTTCTAGGCATCCACTCTCCCTAATCTTGCAAGAAATTTCAATTAACTTGTTGAAATATTGCAATCACCCTTATCCAAAAACGATATTTAAATCAACTTTTTTGCAGTAACACACTCACATTTTTCATAAAACAAACACATTTTTTTCAGGAATCTACTCTCTGGAACCTAAAACTAATTTTAAAAAAAGATCTTTCTAGGCATCCACTGTCCCTAATCGTGCAAGAAAATTTCAATTGACTTGTTGAAATATTGCAATCACCCTTATCCAAAAACGAAATTTAAATCAACTTTTTAGCAGTAACACACTCACATTTTTCATAAAACAAACACATTTTTCTCAGGAATCAACTCTCTGAAACCTAAAACTAATATAAAAAAAAATCTTTCTATGCATCCACTCTCCCGAATCGTGCAAGAAAATTTGAATTAACTTGTTGAAATGATGCATTCACGCTTATCCTGAACTAAATTTAAATCAACTTTTTTGCAGTAACACACTCACATTTTTCATGAAACAAATAATTTTTTTTTCAGGAATCCACTCTCTGGAACCTATAACGAATTTGTAAAAAACATCTTTCTAGGCATCCACTCTCCCTAATCTTGCAAGAAATTTCAATTAACTTGTTGAAATATTGCAATCACCCTTATCCAAAAACGATATTTAAATCAACTTTTTTGCAGTAACACACTCACATTTTTCATAAAACAAACACATTTTTTTCAGGAATCTACTCTCTGGAACCTAAAACTAATTTTTAAAAAACATCTTTCTAGGCATCCACTGTCCCTAATCGTGCAAAAAAATTTCAATTGACTTGTTGAAATATTGCAATCACCCTTATCCAAAAATGAAATTTAAATTAACTTTTTAGCAGTAACACACTCACATTTTTCATAAAACAAACACATTTTTTTTCAGGAATCTACTCTCTGAAACCTAATACTAATTTAAAAAAGAAATCTTTCTATGCATCCACTGTCCCTAATCGTGCAAGAAAATTTCAATTGACTTGTTGAAGTATTGCAATCACCCTTATCCAAAAACGACATTTAAATCAACTTTTTAGCAGTAACACACTCACATTTTTCATAAAACAAACACATTTTTTTCAGGAATCTACTCTCTGGAACCTAAAACTAATTTTAAAAAAAGATCTTTCTAGGCATCCACTGTCCCTAATCGTGCAAGAAAATTTCAATTGACTTGTTGAAATATTGCAATCACCCTTATTCAAAAACGAAATTTAAATCAACTTTTTAGCAGTAACACCCTCACATTTTTCATAAAACAAACCCATTTTTTTCAGGAATCTACTCTCTGAAACCTAAAACTAATTAAAAAAAAACATCTTTCTAGGCATCCACTCTCCCTAATCTTCCAAGAAAATTTCAATTAACTTATTGAAATATTGCAATCACCCTTATCCAAAAACGATATTTAAATCAACTTTTTAGCAGTAACACACTCACATTTTTCATAAAACAAACACATTTTTTTCAGGAATCTACTCTCTGGAACCTAAAACTAATTTTAAAAAAACATCTTTCTAGGCATCCACTGTCCCTAATCGTGCAAGAAAATTTCAATTGACTTGTTGAAATATTGCAATCACCCTTATCCAAAAATGAAATTTAAATCAACTTTTTAGCAGTAACACACTCACATTTTTCATAAAACAAACACATTTTTTTCAGGAATCTACTCTCTGGAACCTAAAACTAATTTTAAAAAAACATCTTTCTAGGCATCCACTGTCCCTAATCGTGCAAGAAAATTTCAATTGACTTGTTGAAATATTGCAATCACCCTTATTCAAAAACGAAATTTAAATCAACTTTTTAGCAGTAACACCCTCACATTTTTCATAAAACAAACAAATTTTTTTCAGGAATCTACTCTCTGGAACCTAAAACTAATTTAAAAAAAGATCTTTCTAGGCATCCACTGTCCCTAATCGTGCAAGAAAATTTCAATTGACTAGTTGAAATATTGCAAGCACCCTTATCCAAAAACGAAATTTAAATCAACTTTTTAGCAGTAACACACTCACATTTTTCATAAAACAAACACATTTTTTTCAGGAATCTACTCTCTGAAACCTAAAACTAATTTTAAAAAAACATCTTTCTAGGCATCCACTGTCCCTAATCGTGCAACAAAATTTCAATTGACTTATTGAAATATTGCAATCACCCTTATTCAAAAACGAAATTTAAATCAACTTTTTAGCAGTAACACCCTCACATTTTTCATAAAACAAACACATTTTTTTCAGGAATCTACTCTGTGAAACCTAATACTAATTTAAAAAAGAAATCTTTCTATGCATCCACTCTCCCTAATCGTGCAAGAAAATTTCAATTAACTAGTTGAAATAATGCAATCATGCCTATCCTGAAGCTAAATTTAAATAAACTTTTTAGCAGTAACACACTCATATTTTTCATAAAACAAACACATTTTTTTCAGGAATCAACTCTCTGGAACCTAAAACAAATATAAAAAAAACATCTTTCTATGCATCCACTCTGCCTAATCGTGCAAGAAAATTTGAATTAACTTCTTGAAATGATGCATTCACGCTTATCCTGAAACTAAATTTAAATCAACTTTTTTGCAGTAACACACTCACATTTTTCATGAAACAAATAATTTTTTTTTCAGGAATCCACTCTCTGGAACCTATAACGAATTTGTAAAAAACATCTTTCTAGGCATCCACTCTCCCTAATCTTGCAAGAAAATTTCAATTAACTTGTTGAAATATTGCAATCACCCTTATCCAAAAACGATATTTAAATCAACTTTTTTGCAGTAACACACTCACATTTTTCATAAAACAAACACATTTTTTTCAGGAATCTACTCTCTGGAACCTAAAACTAATTTTAAAAAAACATCTTTCTAGGCATCCACTGTCCCTAATCGTGCAAGAAAATTTCAATTGACTTGTTGAAATATTGCAATCACCCTTATCCAAAAATGAAATTTAAATCAACTTTTTAGCAGTAACACACTCACATTTTTCATAAAAGAAACACATTTTTTTCAGGAATCTACTCTCTGGAACCTAAAACTAATTTTAAAAAAACATCTTTCTAGGCATCCACTGTCCCTAATCGTGCAAGAAAATTTCAATTGACTTGTTGAAATATTGCAATCACCCTTATCCAAAAACGAAATTTAAATCAACTTTTTAGCAGTAACACACTCACATTTTTCATAAAACAAACACATTTTTTTCAGGAATCTACTCTCTGAAACCTAAAACTAATTTAAAAAAAACATCTTTCTATGCATCCACTCTCCCTAATCGTGCAAGAAAATTTCAATTAACTAGTTGAAATAATGCAATCATGCCTATCCTGAAGCTAAATTTAAATAAACTTTTTAGCAGTAACACACTCATATTTTTCATAAAACAAACACATTTTTCTCAGGAATCAACTCTCTGAAACCTAAAACTAATATTAAAAAAAATCTTTCTATGCATCCACTCTCCCGAATCGTGCAAGAAAATTTGAATTAACTTGTTGAAATGATGCATTCACGCTTATCCTGAACTAAATTTAAATCAACTTTTTTGCAGTAACACACTCACATTTTTCATGAAACAAATAATTCTTTTTTTCAGGAATCCACTCTCTGGAACCTATAACGAATTTGTAAAAAACATCTTTCTAGGCATCCACTCTCCCTAATCTTGCAAGAAATTTCAATTAACTTGTTGAAATATTGCAATCACCCTTATCCAAAAACGATATTTAAATCAACTTTTTTGCAGTAACACACTCACATTTTTCATAAAACAAACACATTTTTTTCAGGAATCTACTCTCTGGAACCTAAAACTAATTTTTAAAAAACATCTTTCTAGGCATCCACTGTCCCTAATCGTGCAAAAAAATTTCAATTGACTTGTTGAAATATTGCAATCACCCTTATCCAAAAATGAAATTTAAATTAACTTTTTAGCAGTAACACACTCACATTTTTCATAAAACAAACACATTTTTTTCAGGAATCTACTCTCTGAAACCTAATACTAATTTAAAAAAGAAATCTTTCTATGCATCCACTGTCCCTAATCGTGCAAGAAAATTTCAATTGACTTGTTGAAGTATTGCAATCACCCTTATCCAAAAACGACATTTAAATCAACTTTTTAGCAGTAACACACTCACATTTTTCATAAAACAAACACATTTTTTTCAGGAATCTACTCTCTGGAACCTAAAACTAATTTTAAAAAAAGATCTTTCTAGGCATCCACTGTCCCTAATCGTGCAAGAAAATTTCAATTGACTTGTTGAAATATTGCAATCACCCTTATCCAAAAACGAAATTTAAATCAACTTTTTAGCAGTAACACCCTCACATTTTTCATAAAACAAACACATTTTTTTCAGGAATCTACTCTCTGAAACCTAAAACTAATTAAAAAAAAACATCTTTCTAAGCATCCACTCTCCCTAATCTTCCAAGAAAATTTCAATTAACTTATTGAAATATTGCAATCACCCTTATCCAAAAACGATATTTAAATCAACTTTTTAGCAGTAACACACTCACATTTTTCATAAAACAAACACATTTTTTTCAGGAATCTACTCTCTGGAACCTAAAACTAATTTTAAAAAAACATCTTTCTAGGCATCCACTGTCCCTAATCGTGCAAGAAAATTTCAATTGACTTGTTGAAATATTGCAATCACCCTTATCCAAAAATGAAATTTAAATCAACTTTTTAGCAGTAACACACTCACATTTTTCATAAAACAAACACATTTTTTTCAGGAATCTACTCTCTGGAACCTAAAACTAATTTTAAAAAAACATCTTTCTAGGCATCCACTGTCCCTAATCGTGCAAGAAAATTTCAATTGACTTGTTGAAATATTGCAATCACCCTTATTCAAAAACGAAATTTAAATAAACTTTTTAGCAGTAACACCCTCACATTTTTCATAAAACAAACACATTTTTTTCAGGAATCTACTCTCTGGAACCTAAAACTAATTTAAAAAAAGATCTTTCTAGGCATCCACTGTCCCTAATCGTGCAAGAAAATTTCAATTGACTAGTTGAAATATTGCAAGCACCCTTATCCAAAAACGAAATTTAAATCAACTTTTTAGCAGTAACACACTCACATTTTTCATAAAACAAACACATTTTTTTCAGGAATCTACTCTCTGAAACCTAAAACTAATTTAAAAAAACATCTTTCTAGGCATCCACTGTCCCTAATCGTGCAACAAAATTTCAATTGACTTATTGAAATATTGCAATCACCCTTATTCAAAAACGAAATTTAAATCAACTTTTTAGCAGTAACACCCTCACATTTTTCATAAAACAAACACATTTTTTTCAGGAATCTACTCTGTGAAACCTAATACTAATTTAAAAAAGAAATCTTTCTATGCATCCACTCTCCCTAATCGTGCAAGAAAATTTCAATTAACTAGTTGAAATAATGCAATCATGCCTATCCTGAAGCTAAATTTAAATAAACTTTTTAGCAGTAACACACTCATATTTTTCATAAAACAAACACATTTTTTTCAGGAATCAACTCTCTGGAACCTAAAACAAATATAAAAAAAACATCTTTCTATGCATCCACTCTGCCTAATCGTGCAAGAAAATTTGAATTAACTTCTTGAAATGATGCATTCACGCTTATCCTGAAACTAAATTTAAATCAACTTTTTTGCAGTAACACACTCACATTTTTCATGAAACAAATAATTTTTTTTTCAGGAATCCACTCTCTGGAACCTATAACGAATTTGTAAAAAACATCTTTCTAGGCATCCACTCTCCCTAATCTTGCAAGAAAATTTCAATTAACTTGTTGAAATATTGCAATCACCCTTATCCAAAAACGATATTTAAATCAACTTTTTTGCAGTAACACACTCACATTTTTCATAAAACAAACACATTTTTTTCAGGAATCTACTCTCTGGAACCTAAAACTAATTTTAAAAAAACATCTTTCTAGGCATCCACTGTCCCTAATCGTGCAAGAAAATTTCAATTGACTTGTTGAAATATTGCAATCACCCTTATCCAAAAATGAAATTTAAATCAACTTTTTAGCAGTAACACACTCACATTTTTCATAAAAGAAACACATTTTTTTCAGGAATCTACTCTCTGGAACCTAAAACTAATTTTAAAAAAACATCTTTCTAGGCATCCACTGTCCCTAATCGTGCAAGAAAATTTCAATTGACTTGTTGAAATATTGCAATCACCCTTATCCAAAAACGAAATTTAAATCAACTTTTTAGCAGTAACACACTCACATTTTTCATAAAACAAACACATTTTTTTCAGGAATCTACTCTCTGAAACCTAAAACTAATTTAAAAAAAACATCTTTCTATGCATCCACTCTCCCTAATCGTGCAAGAAAATTTCAATTAACTAGTTGAAATAATGCAATCATGCCTATCCTGAAGCTAAATTTAAATAAACTTTTTAGCAGTAACACCCTCACATTTTTCATAAAACAAACACATTTTTTTCAGGAATCTACTCTCTGAAACCTAAAACTAATTAAAAAAAAACATCTTTCTAGGCATCCACTCTCCCTAATCGTGCAAGAAAATTTCAATTGACTTGTTGAAATATTGCAATCACCCTTATTCAAAAACGAAATTTAAATCAACTTTTTAGCAGTAACACCCTCACATTTTTCATAAAACAAACACATTTTTTTCAGGAATCTACTCTCTGAAACCTAATACTAATTTAAAAAAGAAATCTTTCTATGCATCCACTGTCCCTAATCGTGCAAGAAAATTTCAATTGACTTGTTGAAGTATTGCAATCACCCTTATCCAAAAACGAAATTTAAATCAACTTTTTAGCAGTAACACACTCACATTTTTCATAAAACAAACACATTTTTTTCAGGAATCTACTCTCTGGAACCTAAAACTAATTTTAAAAAAAGATCTTTCTAGGCATCCACTGTCCCTAATCGTGCAAGAAAATTTCAATTGACTTGTTGAAATATTACAATCACCCTTATCCAAAAACGAAATTTAAATCAACTTTTTAGCAGTAACACACTCACATTTTTCATAAAACAAACACATTTTTCTCAGGAATCAACTCTCTGAAACCTAAAACTAATATAAAAAAAAATCTTTCTATGCATCCACTCTCCCGAATCGTGCAAGAAAATTTGAATTAACTTGTTGAAATGATGCATTCACGCTTATCCTGAACTAAATTTAAATCAACTTTTTTGCAGTAACACACTCACATTTTTCATGAAACAAATAATTTTTTTTTCAGGAATCCACTCTCTGGAACCTATAACGAATTTGTAAAAAACATCTTTCTAGGCATCCACTCTCCCTAATCTTGCAAGAAATTTCAATTAACTTGTTGAAATATTGCAATCACCCTTATCCAAAAACGATATTTAAATCAACTTTTTTGCAGTAACACACTCACATTTTTCATAAAACAAACACATTTTTTTCAGGAATCTACTCTCTGGAACCTAAAACTAATTTTTTAAAAACATCTTTCTAGGCATCCACTGTCCCTAATCGTGCAAAAAAATTTCAATTGACTTGTTGAAATATTGCAATCACCCTTATCCAAAAATGAAATTTAAATTAACTTTTTAGCAGTAACACACTCACATTTTTCATAAAACAAACACATTTTTTTCAGGAATCTACTCTCTGAAACCTAATACTAATTTAAAAAAGAAATCTTTCTATGCATCCACTGTCCCTAATCGTGCAAGAAAATTTCAATTGACTTGTTGAAGTATTGCAATCACCCTTATCCAAAAACGACATTTAAATCAACTTTTTAGCAGTAACACACTCACATTTTTCATAAAACAAACACATTTTTTTCAGGAATCTACTCTCTGGAACCTAAAACTAATTTTAAAAAAAGATCTTTCTAGGCATCCACTGTCCCTAATCGTGCAAGAAAATTTCAATTGACTTGTTGAAATATTGCAATCACCCTTATCCAAAAACGAAATTTAAATCAACTTTTTAGCAGTAACACCCTCACATTTTTCATAAAACAAACACATTTTTTTCAGGAATCTACTCTCTGAAACCTAAAACTAATTAAAAAAAAACATCTTTCTAGGCATCCACTCTCCCTAATCTTCCAAGAAAATTTCAATTAACTTATTGAAATATTGCAATCACCCTTATCCAAAAACGATATTTAAATCAACTTTTTAGCAGTAACACACTCACATTTTTCATAAAACAAACACATTTTTTTCAGGAATCTACTCTCTGGAACCTAAAACTAATTTTAAAAAAACATCTTTCTAGGCATCCACTGTCCCTAATCGTGCAAGAAAATTTCAATTGACTTGTTGAAATATTGCAATCACCCTTATCCAAAAATGAAATTTAAATCAACTTTTTAGCAGTAACACACTCACATTTTTCATAAAACAAACACATTTTTTTCAGGAATCTACTCTCTGGAACCTAAAACTAATTTAAAAAAAAACATCTTTCTAGGCATCCACTGTCCCTAATCGTGCAAGAAAATTTCAATTGACTTGTTGAAATATTGCAATCACCCTTATTCAAAAACGAAATTTAAATCAACTTTTTAGCAGTAACACCCTCACATTTTTCATAAAACAAACAAATTTTTTTCAGGAATCTACTCTCTGGAACCTAAAACTAATTTAAAAAAAGATCTTTCTAGGCATCCACTGTCCCTAATCGTGCAAGAAAATTTCAATTGACTAGTTGAAATATTGCAAGCACCCTTATCCAAAAACGAAATTTAAATCAACTTTTTAGCAGTAACACACTCACATTTTTCATAAAACAAACACATTTTTTTCAGGAATCTACTCTCTGAAACCTAAAACTAATTTAAAAAAAACATCTTTCTAGGCATCCACTGTCCCTAATCGTGCAACAAAATTTCAATTGACTTATTGAAATATTGCAATCACCCTTATTCAAAAACGAAATTTAAATCAACTTTTTAGCAGTAACACCCTCACATTTTTCATAAAACAAACACATTTTTTTCAGGAATCTACTCTGTGAAACCTAATACTAATTTAAAAAAGAAATCTTTCTATGCATCCACTCTCCCTAATCGTGCAAGAAAATTTCAATTAACTAGTTGAAATAATGCAATCATGCCTATCCTGAAGCTAAATTTAAATAAACTTTTTAGCAGTAACACACTCATATTTTTCATAAAACAAACACATTTTTTTCAGGAATCAACTCTCTGGAACCTAAAACAAATATAAAAAAAAAATCTTTCTATGCATCCACTCTGCCTAATCGTGCAAGAAAATTTGAATTAACTTCTTGAAATGATGCATTCACGCTTATCCTGAAACTAAATTTAAATCAACTTTTTTGCAGTAACACACTCACATTTTTCATGAAACAAATAATTTTTTTTTCAGGAATCCACTCTCTGGAACCTATAACGAATTTGTAAAAAACATCTTTCTAGGCATCCACTCTCCCTAATCTTGCAAGAAAATTTCAATTAACTTGTTGAAATATTGCAATCACCCTTATCCAAAAACGATATTTAAATCAACTTTTTTGCAGTAACACACTCACATTTTTCATAAAACAAACACATTTTTTTCAGGAATCTACTCTCTGGAACCTAAAACTAATTTTAAAAAAACATCTTTCTAGGCATCCACTGTCCCTAATCGTGCAAGAAAATTTCAATTGACTTGTTGAAATATTGCAATCACCCTTATCCAAAAATGAAATTTAAATCAACTTTTTAGCAGTAACACACTCACATTTTTCATAAAAGAAACACATTTTTTTCAGGAATCTACTCTCTGGAACCTAAAACTAATTTTAAAAAACATCTTTCTAGGCATCCACTGTCCCTAATCGTGCAAGAAAATTTCAATTGACTTGTTGAAATATTGCAATCACCCTTATCCAAAAACGAAATTTAAATCAACTTTTTAGCAGTAACACACTCACATTTTTCATAAAACAAACACATTTTTTTCAGGAATCTACTCTCTGAAACCTAAAACTAATTTAAAAAAAACATCTTTCTATGCATCCACTCTCCCTAATCGTGCAAGAAAATTTCAATTAACTAGTTGAAATAATGCAATCATGCCTATCCTGAAGCTAAATTTAAATAAACTTTTTAGCAGTGACACACTCATATTTTTCATAAAACAAACACATTTTTCTCAGGAATCAACTCTCTGGAACCTAAAACAAATATAAAAAAAAATCTTTCTATGCATCCACTCTCCCGAATCGTGCAAGAAAATTTGAATTAACTTGTTGAAATGATGCATTCACGCTTATCCTGAAACTAAATTTAAATCAACTTTTTTGCAGTAACACACTCACATTTTTCATGAAACAAATAATTTTTTTTTCAGGAATCCACTCTCTGGAACCTATAACGAATTTGTAAAAAACATCTTTCTAGGCATCCACTCTCCCTAATCTTGCAAGAAATTTCAATTAACTTGTTGAAATATTGCAATCACCCTTATCCAAAAACGATATTTAAATCAACTTTTTTGCAGTAACACACTCACATTTTTCATAAAACAAACACATTTTTTTCAGGAATCTACTCTCTGGAACCTAAAATTAATTTTAAAAAAAGATCTTTCTAGGCATCCACTGTCCCTAATCGTGCAAGAAAATTTCAATTGACTTGTTGAAATATTGCAATCACCCTTATCCAAAAACGAAATTTAAATCAACTTTTTAGCAGTAACACACTCACATTTTTCATAAAACAAACACATTTTTTTCAGGAATCTACTCTCTGAAACCTAAAACTAATTTAAAAAAAATATCTTTCTAGGCATCCACTGTCCCTAATCGTGCAAGAAAATTTCAATTGACTTGTTGAAATATTGCAATCACCCTTATTCAAAAACGAAATTTAAATCAACTTTTTAGCAGTAACACCCTCACATTTTTCATAAAACAAACACATTTTTTTCAGGAATCTACTCTCTGAAACCTAAAACTAATTAAAAAAAAACATCTTTCTAGGCATCCACTCTCCCTAATCTTCCAAGAAAATTTCAATTAACTTATTGAAATATTGCAATCACCCTTATCCAAAAACGATATTTAAATCAACTTTTTAGCAGTAACACACTCACATTTTTCATAAAACAAACACATTTTTTTCAGGAATCTACTCTCTGGAACCTAAAACTAATTTAAAAAAAGATCTTTCTAGGCATCCACTGTCCCTAATCGTGCAAGAAAATTTCAATTGACTAGTTGAAATATTGCAAGCACCCTTATCCAAAAACGAAATTTAAATCAACTTTTTAGCAGTAACACACTCACATTTTTCATAAAACAAACACATTTTTTTCAGGAATCTACTCTCTGAAACCTAAAACTAATTTTAAAAAAACATCTTTCTAGGCATCCACTGTCCCTAATCGTGGAACAAAATTTCAATTGACTTATTGAAATATTGCAATCACCCTTATTCAAAAACGAAATTTAAATCAACTTTTTAGCAGTAACACCCTCACATTTTTCATAAAACAAACACATTTTTTTCAGGAATCTACTCTGTGAAACCTAATACTAATTTAAAAAAGAAATCTTTCTATGCATCCACTCTCCCTAATCGTGCAAGAAAATTTCAATTAACTAGTTGAAATAATGCAATCATGCCTATCCTGAAGCTAAATTTAAATAAACTTTTTAGCAGTAACACACTCATATTTTTCATAAAACAAACACATTTTTTTCAGGAATCAACTGTCTGGAACCTAAAACAAATATAAAAAAAAATCTTTCTATGCATCCACTCTGCCTAATCGTGCAAGAAAATTTGAATTAACTTCTTGAAATGATGCATTCACGCTTATCCTGAAACTAAATTTAAATCAACTTTTTTGCAGTAACACACTCACATTTTTCATGAAACAAATAATTTTTTTTTCAGGAATCCACTCTCTGGAACCTATAACGAATTTGTAAAAAACATCTTTCTAGGCATCCACTCTCCCTAATCTTGCAAGAAAATTTCAATTAACTTGTTGAAATATTGCAATCACCCTTATCCAAAAACGATATTTAAATCAACTTTTTTGCAGTAACACACTCACATTTTTCATAAAACAAACACATTTTTTTCAGGAATCTACTCTCTGGAACCTAAAACTAATTTTAAAAAAACATCTTTCTAGGCATCCACTGTCCCTAATCGTGCAAGAAAATTTCAATTGACTTGTTGAAATATTGCAATCACCCTTATCCAAAAATGAAATTTAAATCAACTTTTTAGCAGTAACACACTCACATTTTTCATAAAAGAAACACATTTTTTTCAGGAATCTACTCTCTGGAACCTAAAACTAATTTAAAAAAAGATCTTTCTAGGCATCCACTGTCCCTAATCGTGCAAGAAAATTTCAATTGACTAGTTGAAATATTGCAAGCACCCTTATCCAAAAACGAAATTTAAATCAACTTTTTAGCAGTAACACACTCACATTTTTCATAAAACAAACACATTTTTTTCAGGAATCTACTCTCTGAAACCTAAAACTAATTTAAAAAAAACATCTTTCTAGGCATCCACTGTCCCTAATCGTGCAACAAAATTTCAATTGACTTATTGAAATATTGCAATCACCCTTATTCAAAAACGAAATTTAAATCAACTTTTTAGCAGTAACACCCTCACATTTTTCATAAAACAAACACATTTTTTTCAGGAATCTACTCTGTGAAACCTAATACTAATTTAAAAAAGAAATCTTTCTATGCATCCACTCTCCCTAATCGTGCAAGAAAATTTCAATTAACTAGTTGAAATAATGCAATCATGCCTATCCTGAAGCTAAATTTAAATAAACTTTTTAGCAGTAACACACTCATATTTTTCATAAAACAAACACATTTTTTTCAGGAATCAACTCTCTGGAACCTAAAACAAATATAAAAAAAAAATCTTTCTATGCATCCACTCTGCCTAATCGTGCAAGAAAATTTGAATTAACTTCTTGAAATGATGCATTCACGCTTATCCTGAAACTAAATTTAAATCAACTTTTTTGCAGTAACACACTCACATTTTTCATGAAACAAATAATTTTTTTTTCAGGAATCCACTCTCTGGAACCTATAACGAATTTGTAAAAAACATCTTTCTAGGCATCCACTCTCCCTAATCTTGCAAGAAAATTTCAATTAACTTGTTGAAATATTGCAATCACCCTTATCCAAAAACGATATTTAAATCAACTTTTTTGCAGTAACACACTCACATTTTTCATAAAACAAACACATTTTTTTCAGGAATCTACTCTCTGGAACCTAAAACTAATTTTAAAAAAACATCTTTCTAGGCATCCACTGTCCCTAATCGTGCAAGAAAATTTCAATTGACTTGTTGAAATATTGCAATCACCCTTATCCAAAAATGAAATTTAAATCAACTTTTTAGCAGTAACACACTCACATTTTTCATAAAAGAAACACATTTTTTTCAGGAATCTACTCTCTGGAACCTAAAACTAATTTTAAAAAACATCTTTCTAGGCATCCACTGTCCCTAATCGTGCAAGAAAATTTCAATTGACTTGTTGAAATATTGCAATCACCCTTATCCAAAAACGAAATTTAAATCAACTTTTTAGCAGTAACACACTCACATTTTTCATAAAACAAACACATTTTTTTCAGGAATCTACTCTCTGAAACCTAAAACTAATTTAAAAAAAACATCTTTCTATGCATCCACTCTCCCTAATCGTGCAAGAAAATTTCAATTAACTAGTTGAAATAATGCAATCATGCCTATCCTGAAGCTAAATTTAAATAAACTTTTTAGCAGTGACACACTCATATTTTTCATAAAACAAACACATTTTTCTCAGGAATCAACTCTCTGGAACCTAAAACAAATATAAAAAAAAATCTTTCTATGCATCCACTCTCCCGAATCGTGCAAGAAAATTTGAATTAACTTGTTGAAATGATGCATTCACGCTTATCCTGAAACTAAATTTAAATCAACTTTTTTGCAGTAACACACTCACATTTTTCATGAAACAAATAATTTTTTTTTCAGGAATCCACTCTCTGGAACCTATAACGAATTTGTAAAAAACATCTTTCTAGGCATCCACTCTCCCTAATCTTGCAAGAAATTTCAATTAACTTGTTGAAATATTGCAATCACCCTTATCCAAAAACGATATTTAAATCAACTTTTTTGCAGTAACACACTCACATTTTTCATAAAACAAACACATTTTTTTCAGGAATCTACTCTCTGGAACCTAAAATTAATTTTAAAAAAAGATCTTTCTAGGCATCCACTGTCCCTAATCGTGCAAGAAAATTTCAATTGACTTGTTGAAATATTGCAATCACCCTTATCCAAAAACGAAATTTAAATCAACTTTTTAGCAGTAACACACTCACATTTTTCATAAAACAAACACATTTTTTTCAGGAATCTACTCTCTGAAACCTAAAACTAATTTAAAAAAAATATCTTTCTAGGCATCCACTGTCCCTAATCGTGCAAGAAAATTTCAATTGACTTGTTGAAATATTGCAATCACCCTTATTCAAAAACGAAATTTAAATCAACTTTTTAGCAGTAACACCCTCACATTTTTCATAAAACAAACACATTTTTTTCAGGAATCTACTCTCTGAAACCTAAAACTAATTAAAAAAAAACATCTTTCTAGGCATCCACTCTCCCTAATCTTCCAAGAAAATTTCAATTAACTTATTGAAATATTGCAATCACCCTTATCCAAAAACGATATTTAAATCAACTTTTTAGCAGTAACACACTCACATTTTTCATAAAACAAACACATTTTTTTCAGGAATCTACTCTCTGGAACCTAAAACTAATTTAAAAAAAGATCTTTCTAGGCATCCACTGTCCCTAATCGTGCAAGAAAATTTCAATTGACTAGTTGAAATATTGCAAGCACCCTTATCCAAAAACGAAATTTAAATCAACTTTTTAGCAGTAACACACTCACATTTTTCATAAAACAAACACATTTTTTTCAGGAATCTACTCTCTGAAACCTAAAACTAATTTTAAAAAAACATCTTTCTAGGCATCCACTGTCCCTAATCGTGGAACAAAATTTCAATTGACTTATTGAAATATTGCAATCACCCTTATTCAAAAACGAAATTTAAATCAACTTTTTAGCAGTAACACCCTCACATTTTTCATAAAACAAACACATTTTTTTCAGGAATCTACTCTGTGAAACCTAATACTAATTTAAAAAAGAAATCTTTCTATGCATCCACTCTCCCTAATCGTGCAAGAAAATTTCAATTAACTAGTTGAAATAATGCAATCATGCCTATCCTGAAGCTAAATTTAAATAAACTTTTTAGCAGTAACACACTCATATTTTTCATAAAACAAACACATTTTTTTCAGGAATCAACTGTCTGGAACCTAAAACAAATATAAAAAAAAATCTTTCTATGCATCCACTCTGCCTAATCGTGCAAGAAAATTTGAATTAACTTCTTGAAATGATGCATTCACGCTTATCCTGAAACTAAATTTAAATCAACTTTTTTGCAGTAACACACTCACATTTTTCATGAAACAAATAATTTTTTTTTCAGGAATCCACTCTCTGGAACCTATAACGAATTTGTAAAAAACATCTTTCTAGGCATCCACTCTCCCTAATCTTGCAAGAAAATTTCAATTAACTTGTTGAAATATTGCAATCACCCTTATCCAAAAACGATATTTAAATCAACTTTTTTGCAGTAACACACTCACATTTTTCATAAAACAAACACATTTTTTTCAGGAATCTACTCTCTGGAACCTAAAACTAATTTTAAAAAAACATCTTTCTAGGCATCCACTGTCCCTAATCGTGCAAGAAAATTTCAATTGACTTGTTGAAATATTGCAATCACCCTTATCCAAAAATGAAATTTAAATCAACTTTTTAGCAGTAACACACTCACATTTTTCATAAAAGAAACACATTTTTTTCAGGAATCTACTCTCTGGAACCTAAAACTAATTTTAAAAAAAGATATTTCTAGGCATCCACTGTCCCTAATCGTGCAAGAAAATTTCAATTGACTTGTTGAAATATTGCAATCACCCTTATCCAAAAACGAAATTTAAATCAACTTTTTAGCAGTAACACACTCACATTTTTCATAAAACAAACACATTTTTTTCAGGAATCTACTCTCTGAAACCTAAAACTAATTTAAAAAAAACATCTTTCTATGCATCCACTCTCCCTAATCGTGCAAGAAAATTTCAATTAACTAGTTGAAATAATGCAATCATGCCTATCCTGAAGCTAAATTTAAATAAACTTTTTAGCAGTAACACACTCATATTTTTCATAAAACAAACACATTTTTCTCAGGAATCAACTCTCTGGAACCTAAAACAAATATAAAAAAAAATCTTTCTATGCATCCACTCTCCCGAATCGTGCAAGAAAATTTGAATTAACTTGTTGAAATGATGCATTCACGCTTATCCTGAAACTAAATTTAAATCAACTTTTTTGCAGTAACACACTCACATTTTTCATGAAACAAATAATTTTTTTTTCAGGAATCCACTCTCTGGAACCTATAACGAATTTGTAAAAAACATCTTTCTAGGCATCCACTCTCCCTAATCTTGCAAGAAATTTCAATTAACTTGTTGAAATATTGCAATCACCCTTATCCAAAAACGATATTTAAATCAACTTTTTTGCAGTAACACACTCACATTTTTCATAAAACAAACACATTTTTTTCAGGAATCTACTCTCTGGAATCTAAAACTAATTTTTAAAAAACATCTTTCTAGGCATCCACTGTCCCTAATCGTGCAAGAAAATTTCAATTGACTTGTTGAAATATTGCAATCACCCTTATCCAAAAATGAAATTTAAATTAACTTTTTAGCAGTAACACACTCACATTTTTCATAAAACAAACACATTTTTTTCAGGAATCTACTCTCTGGAACCTAAAACTAATTTAAAAAAAACATCTTTCTAGGCATCCACTGTCCCTAATCGTGCAATAAAATTTCAATTGACTTGTTGAAATATTGCAATCACCCTTATTCAAAAACTAAATTTAAATCAACTTTTTAGCAGTAACACCCTCACATTTTTCATAAAACAAACACATTTTTTTCAGGAATCTACTCTCTGAAACCTAATACTAATTTAAAAAAGAAATCTTTCTATGCATCCACTGTCCCTAATCGTGCAAGAAAATTTCAATTGACTTGTTGAAGTATTGCAATCACCCTTATCCAAAAACGAAATTTAAATCAACTTTTTAGCAGTAACACACTCACATTTTTCATAAAACAAACACATTTTTTTCAGGAATCTACTCTCTGGAACCTAAAACTAATTTTAAAAAAAGATCTTTCTAGGCATCCACTGTCCCTAATCGTGCAAGAAAATTTCAATTGACTTGTTGAAATATTGCAATCACCCTTATCCAAAAACGAAATTTAAATCAACTTTTTAGCAGTAACACACTCACATTTTTCATAAAACAAACACATTTTTTTCAGGAATCTACTCTCTGAAACCTAAAACTAATTTTAAAAAAATATCTTTCTAGGCATCCACTGTCCCTAATCGTGCAAGAAAATTTCAATTGACTTGTTGAAATATTGCAATCACCCTTATTCAAAAACGAAATTTAAATCAACTTTTTAGCAGTAACACCCTCACATTTTTCATAAAACAAACACATTTTTTTCAGGAATCTACTCTCTGAAACCTAAAACTAATTAAAAAAAAACATCTTTCTAGGCATCCACTCTCCCTAATCTTCCAAGAAAATTTCAATTAACTTATTGAAATATTGCAATCACCCTTATCCAAAAACGATATTTAAATCAACTTTTTAGCAGTAACACCCTCACATTTTTCATAAAACAAACACATTTTTTTCAGGAATCTACTCTCTGAAACCTAAAACTAATTAAAAAAAAACATCTTTCTAGGCATCCACTCTCCCTAATCGTGCAAGAAAATTTCAATTGACTTGTTGAAATATTGCAATCACCCTTATTCAAAAACGAAATTTAAATCAACTTTTTAGCAGTAACACCCTCACATTTTTCATAAAACAAACACATTTTTTTCAGGAATCTACTCTCTGAAACCTAATACTAATTTAAAAAAGAAATCTTTCTATGCATCCACTGTCCCTAATCGTGCAAGAAAATTTCAATTGACTTGTTGAAGTATTGCAATCACCCTTATCCAAAAACGAAATTTAAATCAACTTTTTAGCAGTAACACACTCACATTTTTCATAAAACAAACACATTTTTTTCAGGAATCTACTCTCTGGAACCTAAAACTAATTTTAAAAAAAGATCTTTCTAGGCATCCACTGTCCCTAATTGTGCAAGAAAATTTCAATTGACTTGTTGAAATATTGCAATCACCCTTATCCAAAAACGAAATTTAAATCAACTTTTTAGCAGTAACACACTCACATTTTTCATAAAACAAACACATTTTTCTCAGGAATCAACTCTCTGAAACCTAAAACTAATATAAAAAAAAATCTTTCTATGCATCCACTCTCCCGAATCGTGCAAGAAAATTTGAATTAACTTGTTGAAATGATGCATTCACGCTTATCCTGAACTAAATTTAAATCAACTTTTTTGCAGTAACACACTCACATTTTTCATGAAACAAATAATTTTTTTTTCAGGAATCCACTCTCTGGAACCTATAACGAATTTGTAAAAAACATCTTTCTAGGCATCCACTCTCCCTAATCTTGCAAGAAATTTCAATTAACTTGTTGAAATATTGCAATCACCCTTATCCAAAAACGATATTTAAATCAACTTTTTTGCAGTAACACACTCACATTTTTCATAAAACAAACACATTTTTTTCAGGAATCTACTCTCTGGAACCTAAAACTAATTTTTAAAAAACATCTTTCTAGGCATCCACTGTCCCTAATCGTGCAAAAAAATTTCAATTGACTTGTTGAAATATTGCAATCACCCTTATCCAAAAATGAAATTTAAATTAACTTTTTAGCAGTAACACACTCACACTTTTTCATAACACAAACACATTTTTTTCAGGAATCTACTCTCTGAAACCTAATACTAATTTAAAAAAGAAATCTTTCTATGCATCCACTGTCCCTAATCGTGCAAGAAAATTTCAATTGACTTGTTGAAGTATTGCAATCACCCTTATCCAAAAACGACATTTAAATCAACTTTTTAGCAGTAACACACTCACATTTTTCATAAAACAAACACATTTTTTTCAGGAATCTACTCTCTGGAACCTAAAACTAATTTTAAAAAAAGATCTTTCTAGGCATCCACTGTCCCTAATCGTGCAAGAAAATTTCAATTGACTTGTTGAAATATTGCAATCACCCTTATCCAAAAACGAAATTTAAATCAACTTTTTAGCAGTAACACCCTCACATTTTTCATAAAACAAACACATTTTTTTCAGGAATCTACTCTCTGAAACCTAAAACTAATAAAAAAAAAACATCTTTCTAGGCATCCACTCTCCCTAATCTTCCAAGAAAATTTCAATTAACTTATTGAAATATTGCAATCACCCTTATCCAAAAACGATATTTAAATCAACTTTTTAGCAGTAACACACTCACATTTTTCATAAAACAAACACATTTTTTTCAGGAATCTACTCTCTGGAACCTAAAACTAATTTTAAAAAAACATCTTTCTAGGCATCCACTGTCCCTAATCGTGCAAGAAAATTTCAATTGACTTGTTGAAATATTGCAATCACCCTTATCCAAAAATGAAATTTAAATCAACTTTTTAGCAGTAACACACTCACATTTTTCATAAAACAAACACATTTTTTTCAGGAATCTACTCTCTGGAACCTAAAACTAATTTTAAAAAAACATCTTTCTAGGCATCCACTGTCCCTAATCGTGCAAGAAAATTTCAATTGACTTGTTGAAATATTGCAATCACCCTTATTCAAAAACGAAATTTAAATCAACTTTTTAGCAGTAACACCCTCACATTTTTCATAAAACAAACACATTTTTTTCAGGAATCTACTCTCTGGAACCTAAAACTAATTTAAAAAAAGATCTTTCTAGGCATCCACTGTCCCTAATCGTGCAAGAAAATTTCAATTGACTAGTTGAAATATTGCAAGCACCCTTATCCAAAAACGAAATTTAAATCAACTTTTTAGCAGTAACACACTCACATTTTTCATAAAACAAACACATGTTTTTTCAGGAATCTACTCTCTGAAACCTAAAACTAATTTAAAAAAAACATCTTTCTAGGCATCCACTGTCCCTAATCGTGCAACAAAATTTCAATTGACTTATTGAAATATTGCAATCACCCTTATTCAAAAACGAAATTTAAATCAACTTTTTAGCAGTAACACCCTCACATTTTTCATAAAACAAACACATTTTTTTCAGGAATCTACTCTGTGAAACCTAATACTAATTTAAAAAAGAAATCTTTCTATGCATCCACTCTCCCTAATCGTGCAAGAAAATTTCAATTAACTAGTTGAAATAATGCAATCATGCCTATCCTGAAGCTAAATTTAAAAAAACTTTTTAGCAGTAACACACTCATATTTTTCATAAAACAAACACATTTTTTTCAGGAATCAACTCTCTGGAACCTAAAACAAATATAAAAAAAAGATCTTTCTATGCATCCACTCTGCCTAATCGTGCAAGAAAATTTGAATTAACTTCTTGAAATGATGCATTCACGCTTATCCTGAAACTAAATTTAAATCAACTTTTTTGCAGTAACACACTCACATTTTTCATGAAACAAATAATTTTTTTTTCAGGAATCCACTCTCTGGAACCTATAACGAATTTGTAAAAAACATCTTTCTAGGCATCCACTCTCCCTAATCTTGCAAGAAAATTTCAATTAACTTGTTGAAATATTGCAATCACCCTTATCCAAAAACGATATTTAAATCAACTTTTTTGCAGTAACACACTCACATTTTTCATAAAACAAACACATTTTTTTCAGGAATCTACTCTCTGGAACCTAAAACTAATTTTAAAAAAACATCTTTCTAGGCATCCACTGTCCCTAATCGTGCAAGAAAATTTCAATTGACTTGTTGAAATATTGCAATCACCCTTATCCAAAAATGAAATTTAAATCAACTTTTTAGCAGTAACACACTCACATTTTTCATAAAAGAAACACATTTTTTTCAGGAATCTACTCTCTGGAACCTAAAACTAATTTTAAAAAACATCTTTCTAGGCATCCACTGTCCCTAATCGTGCAAGAAAATTTCAATTGACTTGTTGAAATATTGCAATCACCCTTATCCAAAAACGAAATTTAAATCAACTTTTTAGCAGTAACACACTCACATTTTTCATAAAACAAACACATTTTTTTCAGGAATCTACTCTCTGAAACCTAAAACTAATTTAAAAAAAACATCTTTCTATGCATCCACTCTCCCTAATCGTGCAAGAAAATTTCAATTAACTAGTTGAAATAATGCAATCATGCCTATCCTGAAGCTAAATTTAAATAAACTTTTTAGCAGTAACACACTCATATTTTTCATAAAACAAACACATTTTTCTCAGGAATCAACTCTCTGGAACCTAAAACAAATATAAAAAAAAATCTTTCTATGCATCCACTCTCCCGAATCGTGCAAGAAAATTTGAATTAACTTGTTGAAATGATGCATTCACGCTTATCCTGAAACTAAATTTAAATCAACTTTTTTGCAGTAACACACTCACATTTTTCATGAAACAAATAATTTTTTTTTCAGGAATCCACTCTCTGGAACCTATAACGAATTTGTAAAAAACATCTTTCTAGGCATCCACTCTCCCTAATCTTGCAAGAAATTTCAATTAACTTGTTGAAATATTGCAATCACCCTTATCCAAAAACGATATTTAAATCAACTTTTTTGCAGTAACACACTCACATTTTTCATAAAACAAACACATTTTTTTCAGGAATCTACTCTCTGGAACATAAAACTAATTTTAAAAAAAGATCTTTCTAGGCATCCACTGTCCCTAATCGTGCAAGAAAATTTCAATTGACTTGTTGAAATATTGCAATCACCCTTATCCAAAAACGAAATTTAAATCAACTTTTTAGCAGTAACACACTCACATTTTTCATAAAACAAACACATTTTTTTCAGGAATCTACTCTCTGAAACCTAAAACTAATTTAAAAAAATATCTTTCTAGGCATCCACTGTCCCTAATCGTGCAAGAAAATTTCAATTGACTTGTTGAAATATTGCAATCACCCTTATTCAAAAACGAAATTTAAATCAACTTTTTAGCAGTAACACCCTCACATTTTTCATAAAACAAACACATTTTTTTCAGGAATCTACTCTCTGAAACCTAAAACTAATTAAAAAAAAACATCTTTCTAGGCATCCACTCTCCCTAATCTTCCAAGAAAATTTCAATTAACTTATTGAAATATTGCAATCACCCTTATCCAAAAACGATATTTAAATCAACTTTTTAGCAGTAACACACTCACATTTTTCATAAAACAAACACATTTTTTTCAGGAATCTACTCTCTGGAACCTAAAACTAATTTAAAAAAAGATCTTTCTAGGCATCCACTGTCCCTAATCGTGCAAGAAAATTTCAATTGACTAGTTGAAATATTGCAAGCACCCTTATCCAAAAACGAAATTTAAATCAACTTTTTAGCAGTAACACACTCACATTTTTCATAAAACAAACACATTTTTTTCAGGAATCTACTCTCTGAAACCTAAAACTAATTTTAAAAAAACATCTTTCTAGGCATCCACTGTCCCTAATCGTGCAACAAAATTTCAATTGACTTATTGAAATATTGCAATCACCCTTATTCAAAAACGAAATTTAAATCAACTTTTTAGCAGTAACACCCTCACATTTTTCATAAAACAAACACATTTTTTTCAGGAATCTACTCTGTGAAACCTAATACTAATTTAAAAAAGAAATCTTTCTATGCATCCACTCTCCCTAATCGTGCAAGAAAATTTCAATTAACTAGTTGAAATAATGCAATCATGCCTAT
Organism: Lissotriton vulgaris; assembly: GCF_964263255.1. Classification (NCBI taxonomy): domain Eukaryota; kingdom Metazoa; phylum Chordata; class Amphibia; order Caudata; family Salamandridae; genus Lissotriton; species Lissotriton vulgaris. The sequence goes on along the minus strand of NW_028242648.1, from coordinate 79,954 downwards.
CCTGAAGCTAAATTTAAATAAACTTTTTAGCAGTAACACACTCATATTTTTCATAAAACAAACACATTTTTTTCAGGAATCAACTCTCTGGAACCTAAAACAAATATAAAAAAAAATCTTTCTATGCATCCACTCTGCCTAATCGTGCAAGAAAATTTGAATTAACTTCTTGAAATGATGCATTCACGCTTATCCTGAAACTAAATTTAAATCAACTTTTTTGCAGTAACACACTCACATTTTTCATGAAACAAATAATTTTTTTTTCAGGAATCCACTCTCTGGAACCTATAACGAATTTGTAAAAAACATCTTTCTAGGCATCCACTCTCCCTAATCTTGCAAGAAAATTTCAATTAACTTGTTGAAATATTGCAATCACCCTTATCCAAAAACGATATTTAAATCAACTTTTTTGCAGTAACACACTCACATTTTTCATAAAACAAACACATTTTTTTCAGGAATCTACTCTCTGGAACCTAAAACTAATTTTAAAAAAACATCTTTCTAGGCATCCACTGTCCCTAATCGTGCAAGAAAATTTCAATTGACTTGTTGAAATATTGCAATCACCCTTATCCAAAAATGAAATTTAAATCAACTTTTTAGCAGTAACACACTCACATTTTTCATAAAAGAAACACATTTTTTTCAGGAATCTACTCTCTGGAACCTAAAACTAATTTTAAAAAAACATCTTTCTAGGCATCCACTGTCCCTAATCGTGCAAGAAAATTTCAATTGACTTGTTGAAATATTGCAATCACCCTTATCCAAAAACGAAATTTAAATCAACTTTTTAGCAGTAACACACTCACATTTTTCATAAAACAAACACATTTTTTTCAGGAATCTACTCTCTGAAACCTAAAACTAATTTAAAAAAAACATCTTTCTATGCATCCACTGTCCCTAATCGTGCAAGAAAATTTCAATTGACTTATTGAAATATTGCAATCACCCTTATTCAAAAACGAAATTTAAATCAACTTTTTAGCAGTAACACCCTCACATTTTTCATAAAACAAACACATTTTTTTCAGGAATCTACTCTCTGAAACCTAATACTAATTTAAAAAAGAAATCTTTCTATGCATCCACTGTCCCTAATCGTGCAAGAAAATTTCAATTGACTTGTTGAAGTATTGCAATCACCCTTATCCAAAAACGAAATTTAAATCAGCTTTTTAGCAGTAACACACTCACATTTTTCATAAAACAAACACATTTTTTTCAGGAATCTACTCTCTGGAACCTAAAACTAATTTAAAAAAAACATCTTTCTAGGCATCCACTGTCCCTAATCGTGCAAGAAAATTTCAATTGACTTGTTGAAATATTGCAATCACCCTTATCCAAAAACGAAATTTAAATCAACTTTTTAGCAGTAACACACTCACATTTTTCATAAAACAAACACATTTTTTTCAGGAATCTACTCTCTGAAACCTAAAACTAATTTTAAAAAACATCTCTCTAGGCATCCACTGTCCCTAATCGTGCAAGAAAATTTCAATTGACTTGTTGAAATATTGCAATCACCCTTATCCAAAAACGAAATTTAAATCAACTTTTTAGCAGTAACACACTCACATTTTTCATAAAACAAACACATTTTTTTCAGGAATCAACTCTCTGGAACCTAAAACAAATATAAAAAAATATCTTTCTATGCATCCACTCTCCCTAATCGTGCAAGAAAATTTCAATTAACTAGTTGAAATAATGCAATCATGCCTATCCTGAAGCTAAATTTAAATAAACTTTTTAGCAGTAACACACTCATATTTTTCATAAAACAAACACATTTTTTTCAGGAATCAATTCTCTGGAACCTAAAACAAATATAAAAAAAAATCTTTCTATGCATCCACTCTCCCTAATCGTGCAAGAAAATTTGAATTAACTTGTTGAAATGATGCATTCACGCTTATCCTGAAACTAAATTTAAATCAACTTTTTTGCAGTAACACACTCACATTTTTCATGAAACAAATAATTTTTTTTCAGGAATCCACTCTCTGGAACCCATAACGAATTTGTAAAAAACATCTTTCTAGGCATCCACTCTCCCTAATCTTGCAAGAAAATTTCAATTAACTTGTTGAAATATTGCAATCACCCTTATCCAAAAACGATATTTAAATCAACTTTTTTGCAGTAACACACTCACATTTTTCATAAAACAAACACATTTTTTTCAGGAATCTACTCTCTGGAATCTAAAACTAATTTTTAAAAAACATCTTTCTAGGCATCCACTGTCCCTAATCGTGCAAGAAAATTTCAATTGACTTGTTGAAATATTGCAATCACCCTTATCCAAAAATGAAATTTAAATTAACTTTTTAGCAGTAACACACTCACATTTTTCATAAAACAAACACATTTTTTTCAGGAATCTACTCTCTGGAACCTAAAACTAATTTTAAAAAAACATCTTTCTAGGCATCCACTGTCCCTAATCGTGCAATAAAATTTCAATTGACTTGTTGAAATATTGCAATCACCCTTATTCAAAAACGAAATTTAAATCAACTTTTTAGCAGTAACACCCTCACATTTTTCATAAAACAAACACATTTTTTTCAGGAATCTACTCTCTGAAACCTAATACTAATTTAAAAAAGAAATCTTTCTATGCATCCACTGTCCCTAATCGTGCAAGAAAATTTCAATTGACTTGTTGAAGTATTGCAATCACCCTTATCCAAAAACGAAATTTAAATCAACTTTTTAGCAGTAACACACTCACATTTTTCATAAAACAAACACATTTGTTTCAGGAATCTACTCTCTGGAACCTAAAACTAATTTTAAAAAAAGATCTTTCTAGGCATCCACTGTCCCTAATCGTGCAAGAAAATTTCAATTGACTTGTTGAAATATTGCAATCACCCTTATCCAAAAACGAAATTTAAATCAACTTTTTAGCAGTAACACACTCACATTTTTCATAAAACAAACACATTTTTTTCAGGAATCTACTCTCTGAAACCTAAAACTAATTTAAAAAAAATATCTTTCTAGGCATCCACTGTCCCTAATCGTGCAAGAAAATTTCAATTGACTTGTTGAAATATTGCAATCACCCTTATTCAAAAACGAAATTTAAATCAACTTTTTAGCAGTAACACCCTCACATTTTTCATAAAACAAACACATTTTTTTCAGGAATCTACTCTCTGAAACCTAAAACTAATTAAAAAAAAACATCTTTCTAGGCATCCACTCTCCCTAATCTTCCAAGAAAATTTCAATTAACTTATTGAAATATTGCAATCACCCTTATCCAAAAACGATATTTAAATCAACTTTTTAGCAGTAACACACTCACATTTTTCATAAAACAAACACATTTTTTTTCAGGAATCTACTCTCTGGAATCTAAAACTAATTTTAAAAAAACATCTTTCTAGGCATCCACTGTCCCTAATCGTGCAAGAAAATTTCAATTGACTTGTTGAAATATTGCAATCACCCTTATTCAAAAATGAAATTTAAATCAACTTTTTAGCAGTAACACACTCACATTTTTCATAAAACAAACACATTTTTTTCAGGAATCTACTCTCTGGAACCTAAAACTAATTTTAAAAAAACATCTTTCTAGGCATCCACTGTCCCTAATCGTGCAAGAAAATTTCAATTGACTTGTTGAAATATTGCAATCACCCTTATTCAAAAACGAAATTTAAATCAAGTTTTTAGCAGTAACACCCTCACATTTTTCATAAAACAAACAATTTTTTTTCAGGAATCTACTCTCTGGAACCTAAAACTAATTTAAAAAAACATCTTTCTAGGCATCCACTGTCCCTAATCGTGCAAGAAAATTTCAATTGACTAGTTGAAATATTGCAAGCACCCTTATCCAAAAACGAAATTTAAATCAACTTTTTAGCAGTAACACACTCACATTTTTCATAAAACAAACACATTTTTTTCAGGAATCTACTCTCTGAAACCTAAAACTAATTTTAAAAAAACATCTTTCTAGGCATCCACTGCCCCTAATCGTGCAACAAAATTTCAATTGACTGGTTGAAATATTCCAATCACCCTTATCCAAAAATGAAATTTAAATCAACTTTTTAGCAGTAACACACTCACATTTTTCATAAAACAAACACATTTTTTTCAGGAATCTACTCTGTGAAACCTAATACTAATTTAAAAAAGAAATCTTTCTATGCATCCACTCTCCCTAATCGTGCAAGAAAATTTCAATTAACTAGTTGAAATAATGCAATCATGCCTATCCTGAAGCTAAATTTAAATAAACTTTTTAGCAGTAACACACTCATATTTTTCATAAAGCAAACACATTTTTTTCAGGAATCAACTCTCTGGAACCTAAAACAAATATAAAAAAAACATCTTTCTATGCATCCACTCTGCCTAATCGTGCAAGAAAATTTGAATTAACTTGTTGAAATGATGCATTCACGCTTATCCTGAAACTAAATTTAAATCAACTTTTTTGCAGTAACACACTCACATTTTTCATGAAACAAATAATTTTTTTTTCAGGAATCCACTCTCTGGAACCTATAACGAATTTGTAAAAAACATCTTTCTAGGCATCCACTCTCCCTAATCTTGCAAGAAAATTTCAATTAACTTGTTGAAATATTGCAATCACCCTTATCCAAAAACGATATTTAAATCAACTTTTTTGCAGTAACACACTCACATTTTTCATAAAACAAACACATTTTTTTCAGGAATCTACTCTCTGGAACCTAAAACTAATTTTTAAAAAACATCTTTCTAGGCATCCACTGTCCCTAATCGTGCAAAAAAATTTCAATTGACTTGTTGAAATATTGCAATCACCCTTATCCAAAAACGATATTTAAATTAACTTTTTAGCAGTAACACACTCACATTTTTCATAAAACAAACACATTTTTTTCAGGAATCTACTCTCTGGAACCTAAAACTAATTTTAAAAAAACATCTTTCTAGGCATCCACTGTCCCTAATCGTGCAAGAAAATTTCAATTGACTTGTTGAAATATTGCAATCACCCTTATCCAAAAACGAAATTTAAATCAACTTTTTAACAGTAACACACTCACATTTTTCATAAAACAAACACATTTTTTTCAGGAATCTACTCTCTGAAACCTAAAACTAATTTTAAAAAAACATCTCTCTAGGCATCCACTGTCCCTAATCGTGCAAGAAAATTTCAATTGACTTGTTGAAATATTGCAATCACCCTTATCCAAAAACGAAATTTAAATCAACTTTTTAGCAGTAACACACTCACATTTTTCATAAAACAAACAAATTTTTTTCAGGAATCAACTCTCTGGAACCTAAAACAAATATAAAAAAATATCTTTCTATGCATCCACTCTCCCTAATCGTGCAAGAAAATTTCAATTAACTAGTTGAAATAATGCAATCATGCCTATCCTGAAGCTAAATTTAAATAAACTTTTTAGCAGTAACACACTCATATTTTTCATAAAACAAACACATTTTTTTCAGGAATCAACTCTCTGGAACCTAAAACAAATATAAAAAAAAATCTTTCTATGCATCCACTCTCCCTAATCGTGCAAGAAAATTTGAATTAACTTGTTGAAATGATGCATTCACGCTTATCCTGAAACTAAATTTAAATCAACTTTTTTGCAGTAACACACTCACATTTTTCATGAAACAAATAATTTTTTTTTCAGGAATCCACTCTCTGGAACCCATAACGAATTTGTAAAAAACATCTTTCTAGGCATCCACTCTCCCTAATCTTGCAAGAAAATTTCAATTAACTTGTTGAAATATTGCAATCACCCTTATCCAAAAACGATATTTAAATCAACTTTTTTGCAGTAACACACTCACATTTTTCATAAAACAAACACATTTTTTTCAGGAATCTACTCTCTGGAATCTAAAACTAATTTTTAAAAAACATCTTTCTAGGCATCCACTGTCCCTAATCGTGCAAGAAAATTTCAATTGACTTGTTGAAATATTGCAATCACCCTTATCCAAAAATGAAATTTAAATTAACTTTTTAGCAGTAACACACTCACATTTTTCATAAAACAAACACATTTTTTTCAGGAATCTACTCTCTGGAACCTAAAACTAATTTTAAAAAAACATCTTTCTAGGCATCCACTGTCCCTAATCGTGCAATAAAATTTCAATTGACTTGTTGAAATATTGCAATCACCCTTATTCAAAAACGAAATTTAAATCAACTTTTTAGCAGTAACACCCTCACATTTTTCATAAAACAAACACATTTTTTTCAGGAATCTACTCTCTGAAACCTAATACTAATTTAAAAAAGAAATCTTTCTATGCATCCACTGTCCCTAATCGTGCAAGAAAATTTCAATTGACTTGTTGAAGTATTGCAATCACCCTTATCCAAAAACGAAATTTAAATCAACTTTTTAGCAGTAACACACTCACATTTTTCATAAAACAAACACATTTTTTTCAGGAATCTACTCTCTGGAACCTAAAACTAATTTTAAAAAAAGATCTTTCTAGGCATCCACTGTCCCTAATCGTGCAAGAAAATTTCAATTGACTTGTTGAAATATTGCAATCACCCTTATCCAAAAACGAAATTTAAATCAACTTTTTAGCAGTAACACACTCACATTTTTCATAAAACAAACACATTTTTTTCAGGAATCTACTCTCTGAAACCTAAAACTAATTTTAAAAAAATATCTTTCTAGGCATCCACTGTCCCTAATCGTGCAAGAAAATTTCAATTGACTTGTTGAAATATTGCAATCACCCTTATTCAAAAACGAAATTTAAATCAACTTTTTAGCAGTAACACCCTCACATTTTTCATAAAACAAACACATTTTTTTCAGGAATCTACTCTCTGAAACCTAAAACTAATTAAAAAAAACATCTTTCTAGGCATCCACTCTCCCTAATCTTCCAAGAAAATTTCAATTAACTTATTGAAATATTGCAATCACCCTTATCCAAAAACGATATTTAAATCAACTTTTTAGCAGTAACACACTCACATTTTTCATAAAACAAACACATTTTTTTCAGGAATCTACTCTCTGGAATCTAAAACTAATTTTAAAAAAACATCTTTCTAGGCATCCACTGTCCCTAATCGTGCAAGAAAATTTCAATTGACTTGTTGAAATATTGCAATCACCCTTATCCAAAAATGAAATTTAAATCAACTTTTTAGCAGTAACACACTCACATTTTTCATAAAACAAACACATTTTTTTCAGGAATCTACTCTCTGGAACCTAAAACTAATTTTAAAAAAACATCTTTCTAGGCATCCACTGTCCCTAATCGTGCAAGAAAATTTCAATTGACTTGTTGAAATATTGCAATCACCCTTATTCAAAAACGAAATTTAAATCAACTTTTTAGCAGTAACACCCTCACATTTTTCATAAAACAAACACATTTTTTTCAGGAATCTACTCTCTGAAACCTAAAACTAATTAAAAAAAACATCTTTCTAGGCATCCACTCTCCCTAATCTTCCAAGAAAATTTCAATTAACTTATTGAAATATTGCAATCACCCTTATCCAAAAACGATATTTAAATCAACTTTTTAGCAGTAACACACTCACATTTTTCATAAAACAAACACATTTTTTTCAGGAATCTACTCTCTGGAATCTAAAACTAATTTTAAAAAAACATCTTTCTAGGCATCCACTGTCCCTAATCGTGCAAGAAAATTTCAATTGACTTGTTGAAATATTGCAATCACCCTTATCCAAAAATGAAATTTAAATTAACTTTTTAGCAGTAACACACTCACATTTTTCATAAAACAAACACATTTTTTTCAGGAATCTACTCTCTGGAACCTAAAACTAATTTTAAAAAAACATCTTTCTAGGCATCCACTGTCCCTAATCGTGCAATAAAATTTCAATTGACTTGTTGAAATATTGCAATCACCCTTATTCAAAAACGAAATTTAAATCAACTTTTTAGCAGTAACACCCTCACATTTTTCATAAAACAAACACATTTTTTTCAGGAATCTACTCTCTGAAACCTAATACTAATTTAAAAAAGAAATCTTTCTATGCATCCACTGTCCCTAATCGTGCAAGAAAATTTCAATTGACTTGTTGAAGTATTGCAATCACCCTTATCCAAAAACGAAATTTAAATCAACTTTTTAGCAGTAACACACTCACATTTTTCATAAAACAAACACATTTTTTTCAGGAATCTACTCTCTGGAACCTAAAACTAATTTTAAAAAAAGATCTTTCTAGGCATCCACTGTCCCTAATCGTGCAAGAAAATTTCAATTGACTTGTTGAAATATTGCAATCACCCTTATCCAAAAACGAAATTTAAATCAACTTTTTAGCAGTAACACACTCACATTTTTCATAAAACAAACACATTTTTTTCAGGAATCTACTCTCTGAAACCTAAAACTAATTTAAAAAAAATATCTTTCTAGGCATCCACTGTCCCTAATCGTGCAAGAAAATTTCAATTGACTTGTTGAAATATTGCAATCACCCTTATTCAAAAACGAAATTTAAATCAACTTTTTAGCAGTAACACCCTCACATTTTTCATAAAACAAACACATTTTTTTCAGGAATCTACTCTCTGAAACCTAAAACTAATTAAAAAAAAACATCTTTCTAGGCATCCACTCTCCCTAATCTTCCAAGAAAATTTCAATTAACTTATTGAAATATTGCAATGACCCTTATCCAAAAACGATATTTAAATCAACTTTTTAGCAGTAACACACTCACATTTTTCATAAAACAAACACATTTTTTTTCAGGAATCTACTCTCTGGAATCTAAAACTAATTTTAAAAAAACATCTTTCTAGGCATCCACTGTCCCTAATCGTGCAAGAAAATTTCAATTGACTTGTTGAAATATTGCAATCACCCTTATCCAAAAATGAAATTTAAATCAACTTTTTAGCAGTAACACACTCACATTTTTCATAAAACAAACACATTTTTTTCAGGAATCTACTCTCTGGAACCTAAAACTAATTTTAAAAAAACATCTTTCTAGGCATCCACTGTCCCTAATCGTGCAAGAAAATTTCAATTGACTTGTTGAAATATTGCAATCACCCTTATTCAAAAACGAAATTTAAATCAAGTTTTTAGCAGTAACACCCTCACATTTTTCATAAAACAAACAATTTTTTTTCAGGAATCTACTCTCTGGAACCTAAAACTAATTTAAAAAAACATCTTTCTAGGCATCCACTGTCCCTAATCGTGCAAGAAAATTTCAATTGACTAGTTGAAATATTGCAAGCACCCTTATCCAAAAACGAAATTTAAATCAACTTTTTAGCAGTAACACACTCACATTTTTCATAAAACAAACACATTTTTTTCAGGAATCTACTCTCTGAAACCTAAAACTAATTTTAAAAAAACATCTTTCTAGGCATCCACTGCCCCTAATCGTGCAACAAAATTTCAATTGACTGGTTGAAATATTCCAATCACCCTTATCCAAAAATGAAATTTAAATCAACTTTTTAGCAGTAACACACTCACATTTTTCATAAAACAAACACATTTTTTTCAGGAATCTACTCTGTGAAACCTAATACTAATTTAAAAAAGAAATCTTTCTATGCATCCACTCTCCCTAATCGTGCAAGAAAATTTCAATTAACTAGTTGAAATAATGCAATCATGCCTATCCTGAAGCTAAATTTAAATAAACTTTTTAGCAGTAACACACTCATATTTTTCATAAAGCAAACACATTTTTTTCAGGAATCAACTCTCTGGAACCTAAAACAAATATAAAAAAAACATCTTTCTATGCATCCACTCTGCCTAATCGTGCAAGAAAATTTGAATTAACTTGTTGAAATGATGCATTCACGCTTATCCTGAAACTAAATTTAAATCAACTTTTTTGCAGTAACACACTCACATTTTTCATGAAACAAATAATTTTTTTTTCAGGAATCCACTCTCTGGAACCTATAACGAATTTGTAAAAAACATCTTTCTAGGCATCCACTCTCCCTAATCTTGCAAGAAAATTTCAATTAACTTGTTGAAATATTGCAATCACCCTTATCCAAAAACGATATTTAAATCAACTTTTTTGCAGTAACACACTCACATTTTTCATAAAACAAACACATTTTTTTCAGGAATCTACTCTCTGGAACCTAAAACTAATTTTTAAAAAACATCTTTCTAGGCATCCACTGTCCCTAATCGTGCAAAAAAATTTCAATTGACTTGTTGAAATATTGCAATCACCCTTATCCAAAAACGATATTTAAATTAACTTTTTAGCAGTAACACACTCACATTTTTCATAAAACAAACACATTTTTTTCAGGAATCTACTCTCTGGAACCTAAAACTAATTTTAAAAAAACATCTTTCTAGGCATCCACTGTCCCTAATCGTGCAAGAAAATTTCAATTGACTTGTTGAAATATTGCAATCACCCTTATCCAAAAACGAAATTTAAATCAACTTTTTAGCAGTAACACACTCACATTTTTCATAAAACAAACACATTTTTTTCAGGAATCTACTCTCTGAAACCTAAAACTAATTTTAAAAAAACATCTCTCTAGGCATCCACTGTCCCTAATCGTGCAAGAAAATTACAATTGACTTGTTGAAATATTGCAATCACCCTTATCCAAAAACGAAATTTAAATCAACTTTTTAGCAGTAACACACTCACATTTTTCATAAAACAAACAAATTTTTTTCAGGAATCAACTCTCTGGAACCTAAAACAAATATAAAAAAATATCTTTCTATGCATCCACTCTCCCTAATCGTGCAAGAAAATTTCAATTAACTAGTTGAAATAATGCAATCATGCCTATCCTGAAGCTAAATTTAAATAAACTTTTTAGCAGTAACACACTCATATTTTTCATAAAACAAACACATTTTTTTCAGGAATCAACTCTCTGGAACCTAAAACAAATATAAAAAAAAATCTTTCTATGCATCCACTCTCCCTAATCGTGCAAGAAAATTTGAATTAACTTGTTGAAATGATGCATTCACGCTTATCCTGAAACTAAATTTAAATCAACTTTTTTGCAGTAACACACTCACATTTTTCATGAAACAAATAATTTTTTTTTCAGGAATCCACTCTCTGGAACCCATAACGAATTTGTAAAAAACATCTTTCTAGGCATCCACTCTCCCTAATCTTGCAAGAAAATTTCAATTAACTTGTTGAAATATTGCAATCACCCTTATCCAAAAACGATATTTAAATCAACTTTTTTGCAGTAACACACTCACATTTTTCATAAAACAAACACATTTTTTTCAGGAATCTACTCTCTGGAATCTAAAACTAATTTTTAAAAAACATCTTTCTAGGCATCCACTGTCCCTAATCGTGCAAGAAAATTTCAATTGACTTGTTGAAATATTGCAATCACCCTTATCCAAAAATGAAATTTAAATTAACTTTTTAGCAGTAACACACTCACATTTTTCATAAAACAAACACATTTTTTTCAGGAATCTACTCTCTGGAACCTAAAACTAATTTAAAAAAAACATCTTTCTAGGCATCCACTGTCCCTAATCGTGCAATAAAATTTCAATTGACTTGTTGAAATATTGCAATCACCCTTATTCAAAAACGAAATTTAAATCAACTTTTTAGCAGTAACACCCTCACATTTTTCATAAAACAAACACATTTTTTTCAGGAATCTACTCTCTGAAACCTAATACTAATTTAAAAAAGAAATCTTTCTATGCATCCACTGTCCCTAATCGTGCAAGAAAATTTCAATTGACTTGTTGAAGTATTGCAATCACCCTTATCCAAAAACGAAATTTAAATCAACTTTTTAGCAGTAACACACTCACATTTTTCATAAAACAAACACATTTTTTTCAGGAATCTACTCTCTGGAACCTAAAACTAATTTTAAAAAAAGATCTTTCTAGGCATCCACTGTCCCTAATCGTGCAAGAAAATTTCAATTGACTTGTTGAAATATTGCAATCACCCTTATCCAAAAACGAAATTTAAATCAACTTTTTAGCAGTAACACACTCACATTTTTCATAAAACAAACACATTTTTTTCAGGAATCTACTCTCTGAAACCTAAAACTAATTTAAAAAAAATATCTTTCTAGGCATCCACTGTCCCTAATCGTGCAAGAAAATTTCAATTGACTTGTTGAAATATTGCAATCACCCTTATTCAAAAACGAAATTTAAATCAACTTTTTAGCAGTAACACCCTCACATTTTTCATAAAACAAACACATTTTTTTCAGGAATCTACTCTCTGAAACCTAAAACTAATTAAAAAAAACATCTTTCTAGGCATCCACTCTCCCTAATCTTCCAAGAAAATTTCAATTAACTTATTGAAATATTGCAATCACCCTTATCCAAAAACGATATTTAAATCAACTTTTTAGCAGTAACACACTCACATTTTTCATAAAACAAACACATTTTTTTCAGGAATCTACTCTCTGGAATCTAAAACTAATTTTAAAAAAACATCTTTCTAGGCATCCACTGTCCCTAATCGTGCAAGAAAATTTCAATTGACTTGTTGAAATATTGCAATCACCCTTATCCAAAAATGAAATTTAAATCAACTTTTTAGCAGTAACACACTCACATTTTTCATAAAACAAACACATTTTTTTCAGGAATCTACTCTCTGGAACCTAAAACTAATTTTAAAAAAACATCTTTCTAGGCATCCACTGTCCCTAATCGTGCAAGAAAATTTCAATTGACTTGTTGAAATATTGCAATCACCCTTATTCAAAAACGAAATTTAAATCAACTTTTTAGCAGTAACACCCTCACATTTTTCATAAAACAAACACATTTTTTTCAGGAATCTACTCTCTGAAACCTAAAACTAATTAAAAAAAACATCTTTCTAGGCATCCACTCTCCCTAATCTTCCAAGAAAATTTCAATTAACTTATTGAAATATTGCAATCACCCTTATCCAAAAACGATATTTAAATCAACTTTTTAGCAGTAACACACTCACATTTTTCATAAAACAAACACATTTTTTTCAGGAATCTACTCTCTGGAATCTAAAACTAATTTTAAAAAAACATCTTTCTAGGCATCCACTGTCCCTAATCGTGCAAGAAAATTTCAATTGACTTGTTGAAATATTGCAATCACCCTTATCCAAAAATGAAATTTAAATCAACTTTTTAGCAGTAACACACTCACATTTTTCATAAAACAAACACATTTTTTTCAGGAATCTACTCTCTGGAACCTAAAACTAATTTTAAAAAAACATCTTTCTAGGCATCCACTGTCCCTAATCGTGCAAGAAAATTTCAATTGACTTGTTGAAATATTGCAATCACCCTTATCCAAAAACGATATTTAAATCAACTTTTTAGCAGTAACACACTCACATTTTTCATAAAACAAACACATTTTTTTCAGGAATCTACTCTCTGGAATCTAAAACTAATTTTAAAAAAACATCTTTCTAGGCATCCACTGTCCCTAATCGTGCAAGAAAATTTCAATTGACTTGTTGAAATATTGCAATCACCCTTATCCAAAAATGAAATTTAAATCAACTTTTTAGCAGTAACACCCTCACATTTTTCATAAAACAAACAAATTTTTTTCAGGAATCTACTCTCTGGAACCTAAAACTAATTTAAAAAAAACATCTTTCTAGGCATCCACTGTCCCTAATCGTGCAAGAAAATTTCAATTGACTAGTTGAAATATTGCAAGCACCCTTATCCAAAAATGAAATTTAAATCAACTTTTTAGCAGTAACACACTCACATTTTTCATAAAACAAACACATTTTTTTCAGGAATCTACTCTCTGAAACCTAAAACTAATTTTAAAAAAACATCTTTCTAGGCATCCACTGTCCCTAATCGTGCAACAAAATTTCAATTGACTTATTGAAATATTGCAATCACCCTTATTCAAAAACGAAATTTAAATCAACTTTTTAGCAGTAACACCCTCACATTTTTCATAAAACAAACACATTTTTTTCAGGAATCTACTCTGTGAAACCTAATACTAATTTAAAAAAGAAATCTTTCTATGCATCCACTCTCCCTAATCGTGCAAGAAAATTTCAATTAACTAGTTGAAATAATGCAATCATGCCTATCCTGAAGCTAAATTTAAATAAACTTTTTAGCAGTAACACACTCATATTTTTCATAAAACAAACACATTTTTTTCAGGAATCAACTCTCTGGAACCTAAAACAAATATAAAAAAAACATCTTTCTATGCATCCACTCTGCCTAATCGTGCAAGAAAATTTGAATTAACTTGTTGAAATGATGCATTCACGCTTATCCTGAAACTAAATTTAAATCAACTTTTTTGCAGTAACACACTCACATTTTTCATGAAACAAATAATTTTTTTTTCAGGAATCCACTCTCTGGAACCTATAACGAATTTGTAAAAAACATCTTTCTAGGCATCCACTCTCCCTAATCTTGCAAGAAAATTTCAATTAACTTGTTGAAATATTGCAATCACCCTTATCCAAAAACGATATTTAAATCAACTTTTTTGCAGTAACACACTCACATTTTTCATAAAACAAACACATTTTTTTCAGGAATCTACTCTCTGGAACCTAAAACTAATTTTAAAAAAACATCTTTCTAGGCATCCACTGTCCCTAATCGTGCAAGAAAATTTCAATTGACTTGTTGAAATATTGCAATCACCCTTATTCAAAAACGAAATTTATATCAACTTTTTAGCAGTAACACCCTCACATTTTTCATAAAACAAACACATTTTTTTCAGGAATCTACTCTCTGGAACCTAAAACTAATTTAAAAAAAACATCTTTCTAGGCATCCACTGTCCCTAATCGTGCAAGAACATTTTAATTGACTTGTTGAAATATTGCAATCACCCTTATTCAAAAACGAAATTTAAATCAACTTTTTAGCAGTAACACCCTCACATTTTTCATAAAACAAAAACATTTTTTTCAGGAATCTACTCTCTGGAACCTAAAACTAATTTAAAAAAAAAATCTTTCTAGGCATCCACTGTCCCTAATCGTGCAAGAAAATTTCAATTGACTTGTTGAAGTATTGCAATCACCCTTATCCAAAAACGAAATTTAAATCAACTTTTTAGCAGTAACACACTCACATTTTTCATAAAACAAACACATTTTTTTTCAGGAATCTACTCTCTGGAACCTAAAACTAATTTTAAAAAAACATCTTTCTAGGCATCCACTGTCCCTAATTGTGCAAGAAAATTTCAATTGACTTGTTGAAATATTGCAATCACCCTTATCCAAAAACGAAATTTAAATCAACTTTTTAGCAGTAACACACTCACATTTTTCATAAAACAAACACATTTTTTTCAGGAATCTACTCTCTGAAACCTAAAACTAATTTAAAAAAAACATCTTTCTAGGCATCTACTGTCCCTAATCGTGCAACAAAATTTCAATTGACTTATTGAAATATTGCAATCACCCTTATTCAAAAACGAAATTTAAATCAACTTTTTAGCAGTAACACCCTCACATTTTTCATAAAACAAACACATTTTTTTCAGGAATCTACTCTGTGAAACCTAATACTAATTTAAAAAAGAAATCTTTCTATGCATCCACTCTCCCTAATCGTGCAAGAAAATTTCAATTAACTAGTTGAAATAATGCAATCATGCCTATCCTGAAGCTAAACTTAAATAAACTTTTTAGCAGTAACACACTCATATTTTTCATAAAACAAACACATTTTTTTCAGGAATCAACTCTCTGGAACCTAAAACAAATATAAAAAAACATCTTTCTATGCATCCACTCTCCCTAATCGTGCAAGAAAATTTGAATTAACTTGTTGAAATGATGCATTCACGCTTATCCTGAAACTAAATTTAAATCAACTTTTTAGCAGTAACACACTCACATTTTTCATAAAACAAACACATTTTTTTCAGGAATCTACTCTCTGAAACCTAAAACTAATTTTAAAAAAATATCTTTCTAGGCATCCACTGTCCCTAATCGTGCAAGAAAATTTCAATTGACTTGTTGAAATATTGCAATCACCCTTATTCAAAAACGAAATTTAAATCAACTTTTTAGCAGTAACACCCTCACATTTTTCATAAAACAAACACATTTTTTTCAGGAATCTACTCTCTGAAACCTAAAACTAATTAAAAAAAAACATCTTTCTAGGCATCCACTCTCCCTAATCTTCCAAGAAAATTTCAATTAACTTATTGAAATATTGCAATCACCCTTATCCAAAAACGATATTTAAATCAACTTTTTAGCAGTAACACACTCACATTTTTCATAAAACAAACACATTTTTTTCAGGAATCTACTCTCTGGAACGTAAAACTAATTTTAAAAAAACCTCTCTCTAGGCATCCACTGTCCCTAATCGTGCAAGAAAATTTCAATTGACTTGTTGAAATATTGCAATCACCCTTATCCAAAAACGATATTTAAATCAACTTTTTAGCAGTAACACACTCACATTTTTCATAAAACAAACACATTTTTTTCAGGAATCTACTCTCTGGAACCTAAAACTAATTTTAAAAAAACATCTTTCTAGGCATCCACTGTCCCTAATCGTGCAAGAAAATTTCAATTGACTTGTTGAAATATTGCAATCACCCTTATTCAAAAACGAAATTTAAATCAACTTTTTAGCAGTAACACCCTCACATTTTTCATAAAACAAACACATTTTTTTCAGGAATCTACTCTCTGGAACCTAAAACTAATTTAAAAAAAACATCTTTCTAGGCATCCACTGTCCCTAATCGTGCAAGAAAATTTCAATTGACTTGTTGAAATATTGCAATCACCCTTATTCAAAAACGAAATTTAAATCAACTTTTTAGCAGTAACACCCTCACATTTTTCATAAAACAAAAACATTTTTTCAGGAATCTACTCTCTGGAACCTAAAACTAATTTTAAAAAAACATCTTTCTAGGCATCCACTGTCCCTAATCGTGCAAGAAAATTTCAATTGACTTGTTGAAGTATTGCAATCACCCTTATCCAAAAACGAAATTTAAATCAACTTTTTAGCAGTAACACACTCACATTTTTCATAAAACAAACACATTTTTTTCAGGAATCTACTCTCTGGAACCTAAAACTAATTTTAAAAAAACATCTTTCTAAGCATCCACTGTCCCTAATCGTGCAAGAAAATTTCAATTGACTTGTTGAAATATTGCAATCACCCTTATCCAAAAACGAAATTTAAATCAACTTTTTAGCAGTAACACACTCACATTTTTCATAAAACAAACACATTTTTTTCAGGAATCTACTCTCTGAAACCTAAAACTAATTTTAAAAAAACATCTTTCTAGGCATCCACTGTCCCTAATCGTGCAACAAAATTTCAATTGACTTATTGAAATATTGCAATCACCCTTATTCAAAAACGAAATTTAAATAAACTTTTTAGCAGTAACACCCTCACATTTTTCATAAAACAAACACATTTTTTTCAGGAATCTACTCTGTGAAACCTAATACTAATTTAAAAAAGAAATCTTTCTATGCATCCACTCTCCCTAATCGTGCAAGAAAATTTCAATTAACTAGTTGAAATAATGCAATCATGCCTATCCTGAAGCTAAATTTAAATAAACTTTTTAGCAGTAACACACTCATATTCTTCATAAAACAAACACAATTTTTTTCAGGAATCAACTCTCTGGAACCTAAAACAAATATAAAAAAAACATCTTTCTATGCATCCACTCTCCCTAATCGTGCAAGAAAATTTGAATTAACTTGTTGAAATGATGCATTCACGCTTATCCTGAAACTAAATTTAAATCAACTTTTTTGCAGTAACACACTCACATTTTTCATGAAACAAATAATTTTTTTTTCAGGAATCCACTCTCTGGAACCTATAACGAATTTGTAAAAAACATCTTTCTAGGCATCCACTCTCCCTAATCTTGCAAGAAAATTTCAATTAACTTGTTGAAATATTGCAATCACCCTTATCCAAAAACGAAATTTAAATCAACTTTTTAGCAGTAACACACTCACATTTTTCATAAAACAAGCACATTTTTTTCAGGAATCTACTCTCTGAAACCTAAAACTAATTTTAAAAAAACATCTTTCTAGGCATCCACTGTCCCTAATCGTGAAAGAAAATTTCAATTGACTTGTTGAAATATTGCAATCACCCTTATTCAAAAACGAAATTTAAATCAACTTTTTAGCAGTAACACACTCACATTTTTCATAAAACAAACACATTTTTTTCAGGAATCTACTCTCTGAAACCTAAAACTAATTTAAAAAAAAAGATCTTTCTAGGCATCCACTCTCCCTAATCTTCCAAGAAAATTTCAATTAACTTATTGAAATATTGTAATCACCCTTATCCAAAGACGATATTTAAATCAACTTTTTTGCAGTAACACACTCAAATTTTTAATAAAACAAACCCATTTTTTTCAGGAATCTACTCTCTGAAACCTAAAACTAATTTAAAAAAAACATCTTTCTAGGCATCCACTGTCCCTAATCGTGCAAGAAAATTTCAATTGACTTGTTGAAATATTGCAATCACCCTTATCCAAAAACGAAATTTAAATCAACTTTTTAGCAGTAACACACTTACATTTTTCATAAAACAAACACATTTTTTTCAGGAATCTACTCTCTGAAACCTAAAACTAATTAAAAAAAGCATCTTTCTAGGCATCCACTCTCCCTAATCTTCCAAGAAAATTTCAATTAACTTATTGAAATATTGCAATCACCCTTATCCAAAAACGATATTTAAATCAACTTTTTTGCAGTAACACACTCACATTTTTCATGAAACAAACACATTTTTTTCAAGAATCAACTCTCTGGAACCTAAAACAAATATAAAAAAAAATCTTTCTATGAATCCACTCTCCCTAATCGTGCAAGAAAATTTCAATTAACTTGTTGAAATGATGCATTGACACCTATCCTGAAACTAAATTTAAATCAACTTTTTTGCAGTAACACACTCACATTTTTCATGAAACAAATAATTTTTTTTTCAGGAATCCACTCTCTGGAACCTATAACGAATTTGTAAAAAACATCTTTCTAGGCATCCACTCTCCCTAATCTTTCAAGAAAATTTCAATTAACTTGTTGAAATATTGCAATCACCCTTATCCAAAAACGATATTTAAATCAACTTTTTTGCAGTAACACACTCACATTTTTCATAAAACAAACACATTTTTTTTTAGGAATCTACTCTCTGAAACCTAAAACTAATTTTAAAAAAACATCTTTCTAGGCATCCACTGTCCCTAATCGTGCAAGAACATTTCAATTGACTTGTTGAAATATTGCAATCACCCTTATCCAAAAACAAAATTTAAATCAACTTTTTATCAGTAACACACTCACATTTTTCACAAAACAAACACATGTTTTTCAGGAATCTATTCTCTGAAACCTAAAACTAATTTAAAAAAAACATCTTTCTAGGCATCCACTGTCCCTAATCGTGCAAGAAAATTTCAATTGACTTGTTGAAATGATGCATTCACGCCTATCCTGAAACTAAATTAAAATCAACTTTTTAGCAGTAACACACTCACATTTTTCATAAAACAAACAAATTTTTTTCAGGAATCTACTCTCTGAAACCTAAAACTAATTTAAAAAAAAACATCTTTCTAGGCATCCACTCTCTCTAATCTTCCAAGAAAATTTCAATTAACTTATTGAAATATTGCAATCACCCTTATCCAAAGACGGTATTTAAATCAACTTTTTTGCAGTAACACACTCACATTTTTCATAAAACAAACCCATTTTTTTCAGGAATCTACTCTCTGAAACCTAAAACTAATTTAAAAAAAACATCTTTCTAGGCATCCACTGTCCCTAATCGTGCAAGAAAATTTCAATTGACTTGTTGAAATATTGCAATCACCCTTATTCAATAACGAAATTTAAATCAACTTTTTAGCAGTAACACACTCACATTTTTCATAAAACAAACACATTTTTTTCAGGAATCTACTCTCTGAAACCTAAAACTAATTTAAAAAAAAACATCTTTCTAGGCATCCACTCTCCTAATCTTCCAAGAAAATTTCAATTAACTTGTTGAAATGATGCATTCACGCTTATCCTGAAACTAAATTTAAATCAACTTTTTTGCAGTAACACACTCACATTTTTCATGAAACAAATAATTTTTTTTTCAGGAATCCACTCTCTGGAACCTATAACGAATTTGTAAAAAACATCTTTCTAGGCATCCACTGTCCCTAATCCTGCAAGAAAATTTCAATTGACTTGTTGAAATATTGCAATCACCCTTATCCAAAAACGAAATTTAAATCAACTTTTTAGCAGTAACACACTCACATTTTTCATGAAACAAACACATTTTTTTTAGGAATCAACTCTCTGTAACCTAAAACAAATATAAAAAAACATCTTTCTATGTATCCACTCTCCCTAATCGTGCAAGAAAATTTCAATTAACTAGTTGAAATAATGAAATCACGCCTATCCTGAAGCTAAATTTAAATAAACTTTTTAGCAGTAACACACTCACATTTTTCATAAAACAAACACATTTTTTTCAGGAATCAACTCTCTGGAACCTAAAACAAATATAAAAAAAACATCTTTCTATGCATCCACTCTCCCTAATCGTGCAAGAAAATTTCAATTAACTTGTTGAAATGATGCATTCACGCCTATCCTGAAACTAAATTAAAATCAAATTTTTTGCAGTAACACACTCACATTTTTCATAAAACAAAAAATAATTTTTTCAGGAATCCACTCTCTGGAACCTAAAACTAATTAAAAAAACCCATCTTACTAGGCATCCACTGTTCCAAATCGTGCAAGAAAACTTCAATTGACTTGTTGAAATATTGCAATCACCCTTATCCAAAAACGAAATTTAAATCAACTTTTTAGCAGTAACAAACTCACATTTTTCATAAAACAAACACATTTCTTTCAGGAATCTACTCTCTGGAACCTAAAACTAATTTTAAAAAAACATCTTTCTAGGCATCCACTGTCCCTAATCGTGCAAGAAAATTTCAATTGACTTGTTGAAATATTGCAATCACCCTTATCCAAAAACGAAATTTAAATCAACTTTTTAGCAGTAACACACTCACATTTTTCATAAAACAAACACATTTTTTTCAGGAATCTACTCTCTGAAACCTAAAACTAATTTTAAAAAAACATCTTTCTAGGCATCCACTGTCCCTAATCGTGCAACAAAATTTCAATTGACTTATTGAAATATTGCAATCACCCTTATTCAAAAACGAAATTTAAATAAACTTTTTAGCAGTAACACCCTCACATTTTTCATAAAACAAACACATTTTTTTCAGGAATCTACTCTGTGAAACCTAATACTAATTTAAAAAAGAAATCTTTCTATGCATCCACTCTCCCTAATCGTGCAAGAAAATTTCAATTAACTAGTTGAAATAATGCAATCATGCCTATCCTGAAGCTAAATTTAAATAAACTTTTTAGCAGTAACACACTCATATTCTTCATAAAACAAACACAATTTTTTTCAGGAATCAACTCTCTGGAACCTAAAACAAATATAAAAAAAACATCTTTCTATGCATCCACTCTCCCTAATCGTGCAAGAAAATTTGAATTAACTTGTTGAAATGATGCATTCACGCTTATCCTGAAACTAAATTTAAATCAACTTTTTTGCAGTAACACACTCACATTTTTCATGAAACAAATAATTTTTTTTTCAGGAATCCACTCTCTGGAACCTATAACGAATTTGTAAAAAACATCTTTCTAGGCATCCACTCTCCCTAATCTTGCAAGAAAATTTCAATTAACTTGTTGAAATATTGCAATCACCCTTATCCAAAAACGATATTTAAATCAACTTTTTTGCAGTAACACACTCACATTTTTCATAAAACAAACACATTTTTTTCAGGAATCTACTCTCTGGAACCTAAAACTAATTTTAAAAAAACATCTTTCTAGGCATCCACTGTCCCTAATCGTGCAAGAAAATTTCAATTGACTTGTTGAAATATTGCAATCACCCTTATCCAAAAATGAAATTTAAATCAACTTTTTAGCAGTAACACACTCACATTTTTCATAAAAGAAACACATTTTTTTCAGGAATCTACTCTCTGGAACCTAAAACTAATTTTAAAAAAACATCTTTCTAGGCATCCACTGTCCCTAATCGTGCAAGAAAATTTCAATTGACTTGTTGAAATATTGCAATCACCCTTATTCAAAAACGAAATTTAAATCAACTTTTTAGCAGTAACACCCTCACATTTTTCATAAAACATACACATTTTTTTCAGGAATCTACTCTCTGAAACCTAATACTAATTTAAAAAAGAAATCTTTCTATGCATCCACTGTCCCTAATCGTGCAAGAAAATTTCAATTGACTTGTTGAAGTATTGCAATCACCCTTATTCAAAAACGAAATTTAAATCAACTTTTTAGCAGTAACACACTCACATTTTTCATAAAACAAACACATTTTTTTCAGGAATCTACTCTCTGGAACCTAAAACTAATTTTAAAAAAACATCTTTCTAGGCATCCACTGTCCCTAATCGTGCAAGAAAATTTCAATTGACTTGTTGAAATATTGCAATCACCCTTATCCAAAAACGAAATTTAAATCAACTTTTTAGCAGTAACACACTCACATTTTTCATAAAACAAACACATTTTTTTCAGGAATCTACTCTCTGAAACCTAAAACTAATTTTAAAAACAATATCTTTCTAGGCATCCACTCTCCCTAATCTTGCAAGAAAATTTCAATTAACTTGTTGAAATATTGCAATCACCCTTATCCAAAAACGAAATTTAAATCAACTTTTTAGCAGTAACACACTCATATTTTTCATAAAACAAACACATTTTTTTCAGGAATCTACTCTCTGGAACCTAAAACTAATTTTAAAAAAACATCTTTCTAGGCATCCACTGTCCCTAATCGTGCAAGAAAATTTCAATTGACTTGTTGAAATATTGCAATCACCCTTATCCAAAAACGAAATTTAAATCAACTTTTTAGCAGTAACACACTCACATTTTTCATAAAACAAACACATTTTTTTCAGGAATCTACTCTCTGAAACCTAAAACTAATTTTAAAAAAACATCTTTCTAGGCATCCACTGTCCCTAATCGTGCAACAAAATTTCAATTGACTTATTGAAATATTGCAATCACCCTTATTCAAAAACGAAATTTAAATAAACTTTTTAGCAGTAACACCCTCACATTTTTCATAAAACAAACACATTTTTTTCAGGAGTCTACTCTGTGAAAGCTAATACTAATTTAAAAAAGAAATCTTTCTATGCATCCACTCTCCCTAATCGTGCAAGAAAATTTCAATTAACTAGTTGAAATAATGCAATCATGCCTATCCTGAAGCTAAATTTAAATAAACTTTTTAGCAGTAACACACTCATATTCTTCATAAAACAAACACAATTTTTTTCAGGAATCAACTCTCTGGAACCTAAAACAAATATAAAAAAAACATCTTTCTATGCATCCACTCTCCCTAATCGTGCAAGAAAATTTGAATTAACTTGTTGAAATGATGCATTCACGCTTATCCTGAAACTAAATTTAAATCAACTTTTTTGCAGTAACACACTCACATTTTTCATGAAACAAATAATTTTTTTTTCAGGAATCCACTCTCTGGAACCTATAACGAATTTGTAAAAAACATCTTTCTAGGCATCCACTCTCCCTAATCTTGCAAGAAAATTTCAATTAACTTGTTGAAATATTGCAATCACCCTTATCCAAAAACGATATTTAAATCAACTTTTTAGCAGTAACACACTCACATTTTTCATAAAACAAACACATTTTTTTCAGGAATCTACTCTCTGGAACCTAAAACTAATTTTAAAAAAACATCTTTCTAGGCATCCACTGTCCCTAATCGTGCAAGAAAATTTCAATTGACTTGTTGAAATATTGCAATCACCCTTATCCAAAAATGAAATTTAAATCAACTTTTTAGCAGTAACACACTCACATTTTTCATAAAAGAAACACATTTTTTTCAGGAATCTACTCTCTGGAACCTAAAACTAATTTTAAAAAAACATCTTTCTAGGCATCCACTGTCCCTAATCGTGCAAGAAAATTTCAATTGACTTGTTGAAATATTGCAATCACCCTTATTCAAAAACGAAATTTAAATCAACTTTTTAGCAGTAACACCCTCACATTTTTCATAAAACATACACATTTTTTTCAGGAATCTACTCTCTGAAACCTAATACTAATTTAAAAAAGAAATCTTTCTATGCATCCACTGTCCCTAATCGTGCAAGAAAATTTCAATTGACTTGTTGAAGTATTGCAATCACCCTTATTCAAAAACGAAATTTAAATCAACTTTTTAGCAGTAACACACTCACATTTTTCATAAAACAAACACATTTTTTTCAGGAATCTACTCTCTGGAACCTAAAACTAATTTTAAAAAAACATCTTTCTAGGCATCCACTGTCCCTAATCGTGCAAGAAAATTTCAATTGACTTGTTGAAATATTGCAATCACCCTTATCCAAAAACGAAATTTAAATCAACTTTTTAGCAGTAACACACTCACATTTTTCATAAAACAAACACATTTTTTTCAGGAATCTACTCTCTGAAACCTAAAACTAATTTTAAAAACAATATCTTTCTAGGCATCCACTGTCCCTAATCGTGCAAGAAAATTTCAATTGACTTGTTGAAATATTGCAATCACCCTTATCCAAAAACGAAATTTAAATCAACTTTTTAGCAGTAACACACTCACATTTTTCATAAAACAAACACATTTTTTTCAGGAATCTACTCTCTGAAACCTAAAACTAATTTAAAAAAAATATCTTTCTAGGCATCCACTGTCCCTAATCGTGCAAGAAAATTTCAATTGACTTGTTGAAATATTGCAATCACCCTTATTCAAAAACGAAATTTAAATCAACTTTTTAGCAGTAACACACTCACATTTTTCATAAAACAAACACATTTTTTTCAGGAATCTACTCTCTGAAACCTAAAACTAATTAAAAAAAAACATCTTTCTAGGCATCCACTCTCCCTAATCTTCCAAGAAAATTTCAATTAACTTATTGAAATATTGCAATCACCCTTATCCAAAAACGATATTTAAATCAACTTTTTAGCAGTAACACACTCACATTTTTCATAAAACAAACACATTTTTTTCAGGAATCTACTCTCTGGAACCTAAAACTAATTTTAAAAAAACATCTTTCTAGGCATCCACTGTCCCTAATCATGCAAGAAAATTTCAATTGACTTGTTGAAATATTGCAATCACCCTTATCCAAAAATGAAATTTAAATCAACTTTTTAGCAGTAACACACTCACATTTTTCATAAAACAAACACATTTTTTTCAGGAATCTACTCTCTGGAACCTAAAACTAATTTTAAAAAAACACCTTTCTAGGCATCCACTGTCCCTAATCGTGCAAGAAAATTTCAATTGACTTGTTGAAATATTGCAATCACCCTTATTCAAAAAAGAAATTTAAATCAACTTTTTAGCAGTAACACCCTCACATTTTTCATAAAACAAACAAATTTTTTTCAGGAATCTACTCTCTGGAACCTAAAACTAATTTAAAAAAAACATCTTTCTAGGCATCCACTGTACCTAATCGTGCAAGAAAATTTCAATTGACTAGTTGAAATATTGCAAGCACCCTTATCCAAAAACGAAATTTAAATCAACTTTTTAGCAGTAACACACTCACATTTTTCATAAAACAAACACATTTTTTTCAGGAATCTACTCTCTGAAACCTAAAACTAATTTTAAAAAAACATCTTTCTAGGCATCCACTGTCCCTAATCGAGCAAGAAAATTTCAATTAACTAGTTGAAATAATGCAATCATGCCTATCCTGAAGCTAAATTTAAATAAACTTTTTAGCAGTAACACACTCATATTTTTCATAAAACAAACACATTTTTTTCAGGAATCAACTCTCTGGAACCTAAAACAAATATAAAAAAAACATCTTTCTATGCATCCACTCTGCCTAATCGTGCAAGAAAATTTGAATTAACTTGTTGAAATGATGCATTCACGCTTATCCTGAAACTAAATTTAAATCAACTTTTTTGCAGTAACACACTCACATTTTTCATGAAACAAATAATTTTTTTTTCAGGAATCCACTCTCTGGAACCTATAACGAATTTGTAAAAAACATCTTTCTAGGCATCCACTCTCCCTAATCTTGCAAGAAAATTTCAATTAACTTGTTGAAATATTGCAATCACCCTTATCCAAAAACGATATTTAAATCAACTTTTTAGCAGTAACACACTCACATTTTTCATAAAACAAACACATTTTTTTCAGGAATCTACTCTCTGGAACCTAAAACTAATTTTAAAAAAACATCTTTCTAGGCATCCACTGTCCCTAATCGTGCAAGAAAATTTCAATTGACTTGTTGAAATATTGCAATCACCCTTATCCAAAAATGAAATTTAAATCAACTTTTTAGCAGTAACACACTCACATTTTTCATAAAAGAAACACATTTTTTTCAGGAATCTACTCTCTGGAACCTAAAACTAATTTTAAAAAAACATCTTTCTAGGCATCCACTGTCCCTAATCGTGCAAGAAAATTTCAATTGACTTGTTGAAATATTGCAATCACCCTTATCCAAAAACGAAATTTAAATCAACTTTTTAGCAGTAACACATTCACATTTTTCATAAAACAAACACATTTTTTTCAGGAATCTACTCTCTGGAACCTAAAACTAATTTTAAAAAAACATCTTTCTAGGCATCCACTGTCCCTAATCGTGCAAGAAAATTTCAATTGACTTGTTGAAATATTGCAATCACCCTTATCCAAAAACGATATTTAAATCAACTTTTTAGCAGTAACACACTCACATTTTACATAAAACAAACACATTTTTTTCAGGAATCTACTCTCTGGAACCTAAAACTAATTTTAAAAAAACATCTTTCTAGGCATCCACTGTCCCTAATCGTGCAAGAAAATTTCAATTGACTTGTTGAAATATTGCAATCACCCTTATTCAAAAACGAAATTTAAATCAACTTTTTAGCAGTAACACCCTCACATTTTTCATAAAACAAACACATTTTTTTCAGGAATCTACTCTCTGGAACCTAAAACTAATTTAAAAAAAACATCTTTCTAGGCATCCACTGTCCCTAATCGTGCAAGAAAATTTCAATTGACTTGTTGAAATATTGCAATCACCCTTATTCAAAAACTAAATTTAAATCAACTTTTTAGCAGTAACACCCTCACATTTTTCATAAAACAAAAACATTTTTTTCAGGAATCTACTCTCTGGAACCTAAAACTAATTTTAAAAAAACATCTTTCTAGGCATCCACTGTCCCTAATCGTGCAAGAAAATTTCAATTGACTTGTTGAAGTATTGCAATCACCCTTATCCAAAAACGAAATTTAAATCAACTTTTTAGCAGTAACACACTCACATTTTTCATAAAACAAACACATTTGTTTCAGGAATCTACTCTCTGGAGCCTAAAACTAATTTAAAAAAAACATCTTTCTAGGCATCCCCTGTCCCTAATTGTGCAAGAAAATTTCAATTGACTTGTTGAAATATTGCAATCACCCTTATTCAAAAACGAAATTTAAATCAACTTTTTAGCAGTAACACCCTCACATTTTTCATAAAACAAACACATTTTTTTCAGGAATCTACTCTGTGAAACCTAATACTAATTTAAAAAAGAAATCTTTCTATGCATCCACTCTCCCTAATCGTGCAAGAAAATTTCAATTAACTAGTTGAAATAATGCAATCATGCCTATCCTGAAGCTAAATTTAAATAAACTTTTTAGCAGTAACACACTCATATTTTTCATAAAACAAACACATTTTTTTCAGGAATCTACTCTCTGAAACCTAAAACTAATTTTAAAAAAATATCTTTCTAGGCATCCACTGTCCCTAATCGTGCAAGAAAATTTCAATTGACTTGTTGAAATATTGCAATCACCCTTATTCAAAAACGAAATTTAAATCAACTTTTTAGCAGTAACACCCTCACATTTTTCATAAAACAAACACATTTTTTTCAGGAATCTACTCTCTGAAACCTAAAACTAATTAAAAAAAAACATCTTTCTAGGCATCCACTCTCCCTAATCTTCCAAGAAAATTTCAATTAACTTATTGAAATATTGCAATCACCCTTATCCAAAAACGATATTTAAATCAACTTTTTAGCAGTAACACACTCACATTTTTCATAAAACAAACACATTTTTTTCAGGAATCTACTCTCTGGAACCTAAAACTAATTTTAAAAAAACATCTTTCTAGGCATCCACTGTCCCTAATCGTGCAAGAAAATTTCAATTGACTTGTTGAAATATTGCAATCACCCTTATCCAAAAACGATATTTAAATCAACTTTTTAGCAGTAACACACTCACATTTTTCATAAAACAAACACATTTTTTTCAGGAATCTACTCTCTGGAACCTAAAACTAATTTTAAAAAAACATCTTTCTAGGCATCCACTGTCCCTAATCGTGCAAGAAAATTTCAATTGACTTGTTGAAATATTGCAATCACCCTTATTCAAAAACGAAATTTAAATCAACTTTTTAGCAGTAACACCCTCACATTTTTCATAAAACAAACACATTTTTTTCAGGAATCTACTCTCTGGAACCTAAAACTAATTTAAAAAAAACATCTTTCTAGGCATCCACTGTCCCTAATCGTGCAAGAAAATTTCAATTGACTTGTTGAAATATTGCAATCACCCTTATTCAAAAACGAAATTTAAATCAACTTTTTAGCAGTAACACCCTCACATTTTTCATAAAACAAAAACATTTTTTTCAGGAATCTACTCTCTGGAACCTAAAACTAATTTTAAAAAAACATCTTTCTAGGCATCCACTGTCCCTAATCGTGCAAGAAAATTTCAATTGACTTGTTGAAGTATTGCAATCACCCTTATCCAAAAACGAAATTTAAATCAACTTTTTAGCAGTAACACACTCACATTTTTCATAAAACAAACACATTTTTTTTCAGGAATCTACTCTCTGGAACCTAAAACTAATTTTAAAAAAACATCTTTCTAGGCATCCACTGTCCCTAATCGTGCAAGAAAATTTCAATTGACTTGTTGAAATATTGCAATCACCCTTATCCAAAAACGAAATTTAAATCAACTTTTTAGCAGTAACACACTCACATTTTTCATAAAACAAACACATTTTTTTCAGGAATCTACTCTCTGAAACCTAAAACTAATTTTAAAAAAACATCTTTCTAGGCATCCACTGTCCCTAATCGTGCAACAAAATTTCAATTGACTTATTGAAATATTGCAATCACCCTTATTCAAAAACGAAATTTAAATCAACTTTTTAGCAGTAACACCCTCACATTTTTCATAAAACAAACACATTTTTTTCAGGAATCTACTCTGTGAAACCTAATACTAATTTAAAAAAGAAATCTTTCTATGCATCCACTCTCCCTAATCGAGCAAGAAAATTTCAATTAACTAGTTGAAATAATGCAATCATGCCTATCCTGAAGCTAAATTTAAATAAACTTTTTAGCAGTAACACACTCATATTTTTCATAAAACAAACACATTTTTTTCAGGAATCAACTCTCTGGAACCTAAAACAAATATAAAAAAAACATCTTTCTATGCATCCACTCTGCCTAATCGTGCAAGAAAATTTGAATTAACTTGTTGAAATGATGCATTCACGCTTATCCTGAAACTAAATTTAAATCAACTTTTTTGCAGTAACACACTCACATTTTTCATGAAACAAATAATTTTTTTTTCAGGAATCCACTCTCTGGAACCTATAACGAATTTGTAAAAAACATCTTTCTAGGCATCCACTCTCCCTAATCTTGCAAGAAAATTTCAATTAACTTGTTGAAATATTGCAATCACCCTTATCCAAAAACGATATTTAAATCAACTTTTTTGCAGTAACACACTCACATTTTTCATAAAACAAACACATTTTTTTCAGGAATCTACTCTCTGGAACCTAAAACTAATTTTAAAAAAACATCTTTCTAGGCATCCACTGTCCCTAATCGTGCAAGAAAATTTCAATTGACTTGTTGAAATATTGCAATCACCCTTATCCAAAAATGAAATTTAAATCAACTTTTTAGCAGTAACACACTCACATTTTTCATAAAAGAAACACATTTTTTTCAGGAATCTACTCTCTGGAACCTAAAACTAATTTTAAAAAAACATCTTTCTAGGCATCCACTGTCCCTAATCGTGCAAGAAAATTTCAATTGACTTGTTGAAATATTGCAATCACCCTTATCCAAAAACGAAATTTAAATCAACTTTTTAGCAGTAACACATTCACATTTTTCATAAAACAAACACATTTTTTTCAGGAATCTACTCTCTGAAACCTAAAACTAATTTAAAAAAAAAATCTTTCTAGGCATCCACTGTCCCTAATCGTGCAAGAAAATTTCAATTGACTTGTTGAAATATTGCAATCACCCCTATCCAAAAACGAAATTTAAATCAACTTTTTAGCAGTAACACACTCACATTTTTCATAAAACAAACACATTTTTTTCAGGAATCTACTCTCTGAAACCTAAAACTAATTTTAAAAAAACATCTTTCTAGGCATCCACTGTCCCTAATCGTGCAAGAAAATTTCAATTGACTTGTTGAAATATTGCAATCACCCTTATCCAAAAACGATATTTAAATCAACTTTTTAGCAGTAACACACTCACATTTTTCATAAAACAAACACATTTTTTTCAGGAATCTACTCTCTGGAACCTAAAACTAATTTTAAAAAAACATCTTTCTAGGCATCCACTGTCCCTAATCGTGCAAGAAAATTTCAATTGACTTGTTGAAATATTGCAATCACCCTTATTCAAAAACGAAATTTAAATCAACTTTTTAGCAGTAACACCCTCACATTTTTCATAAAACAAACACATTTTTTTCAGGAATCTACTCTCTGGAACCTAAAACTAATTTAAAAAAAACATCTTTCTAGGCATCCACTGTCCCTAATCGTGCAAGAAAATTTCAATTGACTTGTTGAAATATTGCAATCACCCTTATTCAAAAACTAAATTTAAATCAACTTTTTAGCAGTAACACCCTCACATTTTTCATAAAACAAAAACATTTTTTTCAGGAATCTACTCTCTGGAACCTAAAACTAATTTTAAAAAAACATCTTTCTAGGCATCCACTGTCCCTAATCGTGCAAGAAAATTTCAATTGACTTGTTGAAGTATTGCAATCACCCTTATCCAAAAACGAAATTTAAATCAACTTTTTAGCAGTAACACACTCACATTTTTCATAAAACAAACACATTTTTTTCAGGAATCTTCTCTCTGGAACCTAAAACTAATTTAAAAAAAACATCTTTCTAGGCATCCACTGTCCCTAATTGTGCAAGAAAATTTCAATTGACTTGTTGAAATATTGCAATCACCCTTATCCAAAAACGAAATTTAAATCAACTTTTTAGCAGTAACACACTCACATTTTTCATAAAACAAACACATTTTTTTCAGGAATCTACTCTCTGAAACCTAAAACTAATTTTAAAAAAACATCTTTCTAGGCATCCACTGTCCCTAATCGTGCAACAAAATTTCAATTGACTTATTGAAATATTGCAATCACCCTTATTCAAAAACGAAATTTAAATCAACTTTTTAGCAGTAACACCCTCACATTTTTCATAAAACAAACACATTTTTTTCAGGAATCTACTCTGTGAAACCTAATACTAATTTAAAAAAGAAATCTTTCTATGCATCCACTCTCCCTAATCGTGCAAGAAAATTTCAATTAACTAGTTGAAATAATGCAATCATGCCTATCCTGAAGCTAAATTTAAATAAACTTTTTAGCAGTAACACACTCATATTTTTCATAAAACAAACACATTTTTTTCAGGAATCTACTCTCTGAAACCTAAAACTAATTTAAAAAAAATATCTTTCTAGGCATCCACTGTCCCTAATCGTGCAAGAAAATTTCAATTGACTTGTTGAAATATTGCAATCACCCTTATTCAAAAACGAAATTTAAATCAACTTTTTAGCAGTAACACCCTCACATTTTTCATAAAACAAACACATTTTTTTCAGGAATCTACTCTCTGAAACCTAAAACTAATTTAAAAAAAACATCTTTCTAGGCATCCACTCTCCCTAATCTTCCAAGAAAATTTCAATTAACTTATTGAAATATTGCAATCACCCTTATCCAAAAACGATATTTAAATCAACTTTTTAGCAGTAACACACTCACATTTTTCATAAAACAAACACATTTTTTTCAGGAATCTACTCTCTGGAACCTAAAACTAATTTTAAAAAAACATCTTTCTAGGCATCCACTGTCCCTAATCGTGCAAGAAAATTTCAATTGACTTGTTGAAATATTGCAATCACCCTTATTCAAAAACGAAATTTAAATCAACTTTTTAGCAGTAACACCCTCACATTTTTCATAAAACAAACACATTTTTTTCAGGAATCTACTCTCTGAAACCTAAAACTAATTAAAAAAAAAACATCTTTCTAGGCATCCACTCTCCCTAATCTTCCAAGAAAATTTCAATTAACTTATTGAAATATTGCAATCACCCTTATCCAAAAACGATATTTAAATCAACTTTTTAGCAGTAACACACTCACATTTTTCATAAAACAAACACATTTTTTTCAGGAATCTACTCTCTGGAACCTAAAACTAATTTAAAAAAAACATCTTTCTAGGCATCCACTGTCCCTAATCGTGCAAGAAAATTTCAATTGACTTGTTGAAATATTGCAATCACCCTTATTCAAAAACGAAATTTAAATCAACTTTTTAGCAGTAACACCCTCACATTTTTCATAAAACAAACACATTTTTTTCAGGAATCTACTCTCTGAAACCTAAAACTAATTTAAAAAAACATCTTTCTAGGCATCCACTCTCCCTAATCTTCCAAGAAAATTTCAATTAACTTATTGAAATATTGCAATCACCCTAATCCAAAAACGATATTTAAATCAACTTTTTAGCAGTAACACACTCACATTTTTCATAAAACAAACACATTTTTTTCAGGAATCTACTCTCTGGAACCTAAAACTAATTTTAAAAAAACATCTTTCTAGGCATCCACTGTCCCTAATCGTGCAAGAAAATTTCAATTGACTTGTTGAAATATTGCAATCACCCTTATCCAAAAACGAAATTTAAATCAACTTTTTAGCAGTAACACACTCACATTTTTCATAAAAGAAACACATTTTTTTCAGGAATCTACTCTCTGGAACCTAAAACTAATTTTAAAAAAACATCTTTCTAGGCATCCACTGTCCCTAATCGTGCAAGAAAATTTCAATTGACTTGTTGAAATATTGCAATCACCCTTATTCAAAAACGAAATTTAAATCAACTTTTTAGCAGTAACACCCTCACATTTTTCATAAAACATACACATTTTTTTCAGGAATCTACTCTCTGAAACCTAATACTAATTTAAAAAAGAAATCTTTCTATGCATCCACTGTCCCTAATCGTGCAAGAAAATTTCAATTGACTTGTTGAAGTATTGCAATCACCCTTATTCAAAAACGAAATTTAAATCAACTTTTTAGCAGTAACACACTCACATTTTTCATAAAACAAACACATTTTTTTCAGGAATCTACTCTCTGGAACCTAAAACTAATTTTAAAAAAACATCTTTCTAGGCATCCACTGTCCCTAATCGTGCAAGAAAATTTCAATTGACTTGTTGAAATATTGCAATCACCCTTATCCAAAAACGAAATTTAAATCAACTTTTTAGCAGTAACACACTCACATTTTTCATAAAACAAACACATTTTTTTCAGGAATCTACTCTCTGAAACCTAAAACTAATTTTAAAAACAATATCTTTCTAGGCATCCACTCTCCCTAATCTTGCAAGAAAATTTCAATTAACTTGTTGAAATATTGCAATCACCCTTATCCAAAAACGAAATTTAAATCAACTTTTTAGCAGTAACACACTCATATTTTTCATAAAACAAACACATTTTTTTCAGGAATCTACTCTCTGGAACCTAAAACTAATTTTAAAAAAACATCTTTCTAGGCATCCACTGTCCCTAATCGTGCAAGAAAATTTCAATTGACTTGTTGAAATATTGCAATCACCCTTATCCAAAAACGAAATTTAAATCAACTTTTTAGCAGTAACACACTCACATTTTTCATAAAACAAACACATTTTTTTCAGGAATCTACTCTCTGAAACCTAAAACTAATTTTAAAAAAACATCTTTCTAGGCATCCACTGTCCCTAATCGTGCAACAAAATTTCAATTGACTTATTGAAATATTGCAATCACCCTTATTCAAAAACGAAATTTAAATAAACTTTTTAGCAGTAACACCCTCACATTTTTCATAAAACAAACACATTTTTTTCAGGAGTCTACTCTGTGAAAGCTAATACTAATTTAAAAAAGAAATCTTTCTATGCATCCACTCTCCCTAATCGTGCAAGAAAATTTCAATTAACTAGTTGAAATAATGCAATCATGCCTATCCTGAAGCTAAATTTAAATAAACTTTTTAGCAGTAACACACTCATATTCTTCATAAAACAAACACAATTTTTTTCAGGAATCAACTCTCTGGAACCTAAAACAAATATAAAAAAAACATCTTTCTATGCATCCACTCTCCCTAATCGTGCAAGAAAATTTGAATTAACTTGTTGAAATGATGCATTCACGCTTATCCTGAAACTAAATTTAAATCAACTTTTTTGCAGTAACACACTCACATTTTTCATGAAACAAATAATTTTTTTTTCAGGAATCCACTCTCTGGAACCTATAACGAATTTGTAAAAAACATCTTTCTAGGCATCCACTCTCCCTAATCTTGCAAGAAAATTTCAATTAACTTGTTGAAATATTGCAATCACCCTTATCCAAAAACGATATTTAAATCAACTTTTTAGCAGTAACACACTCACATTTTTCATAAAACAAACACATTTTTTTCAGGAATCTACTCTCTGGAACCTAAAACTAATTTTAAAAAAACATCTTTCTAGGCATCCACTGTCCCTAATCGTGCAAGAAAATTTCAATTGACTTGTTGAAATATTGCAATCACCCTTATCCAAAAATGAAATTTAAATCAACTTTTTAGCAGTAACACACTCACATTTTTCATAAAAGAAACACATTTTTTTCAGGAATCTACTCTCTGGAACCTAAAACTAATTTTAAAAAAACATCTTTCTAGGCATCCACTGTCCCTAATCGTGCAAGAAAATTTCAATTGACTTGTTGAAATATTGCAATCACCCTTATTCAAAAACGAAATTTAAATCAACTTTTTAGCAGTAACACCCTCACATTTTTCATAAAACATACACATTTTTTTCAGGAATCTACTCTCTGAAACCTAATACTAATTTAAAAAAGAAATCTTTCTATGCATCCACTGTCCCTAATCGTGCAAGAAAATTTCAATTGACTTGTTGAAGTATTGCAATCACCCTTATTCAAAAACGAAATTTAAATCAACTTTTTAGCAGTAACACACTCACATTTTTCATAAAACAAACACATTTTTTTCAGGAATCTACTCTCTGGAACCTAAAACTAATTTTAAAAAAACATCTTTCTAGGCATCCACTGTCCCTAATCGTGCAAGAAAATTTCAATTGACTTGTTGAAATATTGCAATCACCCTTATCCAAAAACGAAATTTAAATCAACTTTTTAGCAGTAACACACTCACATTTTTCATAAAACAAACACATTTTTTTCAGGAATCTACTCTCTGAAACCTAAAACTAATTTTAAAAACAATATCTTTCTAGGCATCCACTGTCCCTAATCGTGCAAGAAAATTTCAATTGACTTGTTGAAATATTGCAATCACCCTTATCCAAAAACGAAATTTAAATCAACTTTTTAGCAGTAACACACTCACATTTTTCATAAAACAAACACATTTTTTTCAGGAATCTACTCTCTGAAACCTAAAACTAATTTAAAAAAAATATCTTTCTAGGCATCCACTGTCCCTAATCGTGCAAGAAAATTTCAATTGACTTGTTGAAATATTGCAATCACCCTTATTCAAAAACGAAATTTAAATCAACTTTTTAGCAGTAACACACTCACATTTTTCATAAAACAAACACATTTTTTTCAGGAATCTACTCTCTGAAACCTAAAACTAATTAAAA
The DNA here is from genome assembly GCF_964263255.1 of Lissotriton vulgaris. Taxonomy (NCBI): domain Eukaryota; kingdom Metazoa; phylum Chordata; class Amphibia; order Caudata; family Salamandridae; genus Lissotriton; species Lissotriton vulgaris. Next base: position 43,555 of record NW_028242648.1, on the reverse strand, counting down.
AAAAACATCTTTCTAGGCATCCACTCTCCCTAATCTTCCAAGAAAATTTCAATTAACTTATTGAAATATTGCAATCACCCTTATCCAAAAACGATATTTAAATCAACTTTTTAGCAGTAACACACTCACATTTTTCATAAAACAAACACATTTTTTTCAGGAATCTACTCTCTGGAACCTAAAACTAATTTTAAAAAAACATCTTTCTAGGCATCCACTGTCCCTAATCATGCAAGAAAATTTCAATTGACTTGTTGAAATATTGCAATCACCCTTATCCAAAAATGAAATTTAAATCAACTTTTTAGCAGTAACACACTCACATTTTTCATAAAACAAACACATTTTTTTCAGGAATCTACTCTCTGGAACCTAAAACTAATTTTAAAAAAACACCTTTCTAGGCATCCACTGTCCCTAATCGTGCAAGAAAATTTCAATTGACTTGTTGAAATATTGCAATCACCCTTATTCAAAAAAGAAATTTAAATCAACTTTTTAGCAGTAACACCCTCACATTTTTCATAAAACAAACAAATTTTTTTCAGGAATCTACTCTCTGGAACCTAAAACTAATTTAAAAAAAACATCTTTCTAGGCATCCACTGTACCTAATCGTGCAAGAAAATTTCAATTGACTAGTTGAAATATTGCAAGCACCCTTATCCAAAAACGAAATTTAAATCAACTTTTTAGCAGTAACACACTCACATTTTTCATAAAACAAACACATTTTTTTCAGGAATCTACTCTCTGAAACCTAAAACTAATTTTAAAAAAACATCTTTCTAGGCATCCACTGTCCCTAATCGAGCAAGAAAATTTCAATTAACTAGTTGAAATAATGCAATCATGCCTATCCTGAAGCTAAATTTAAATAAACTTTTTAGCAGTAACACACTCATATTTTTCATAAAACAAACACATTTTTTTCAGGAATCAACTCTCTGGAACCTAAAACAAATATAAAAAAAACATCTTTCTATGCATCCACTCTGCCTAATCGTGCAAGAAAATTTGAATTAACTTGTTGAAATGATGCATTCACGCTTATCCTGAAACTAAATTTAAATCAACTTTTTTGCAGTAACACACTCACATTTTTCATGAAACAAATAATTTTTTTTTCAGGAATCCACTCTCTGGAACCTATAACGAATTTGTAAAAAACATCTTTCTAGGCATCCACTCTCCCTAATCTTGCAAGAAAATTTCAATTAACTTGTTGAAATATTGCAATCACCCTTATCCAAAAACGATATTTAAATCAACTTTTTAGCAGTAACACACTCACATTTTTCATAAAACAAACACATTTTTTTCAGGAATCTACTCTCTGGAACCTAAAACTAATTTTAAAAAAACATCTTTCTAGGCATCCACTGTCCCTAATCGTGCAAGAAAATTTCAATTGACTTGTTGAAATATTGCAATCACCCTTATCCAAAAATGAAATTTAAATCAACTTTTTAGCAGTAACACACTCACATTTTTCATAAAAGAAACACATTTTTTTCAGGAATCTACTCTCTGGAACCTAAAACTAATTTTAAAAAAACATCTTTCTAGGCATCCACTGTCCCTAATCGTGCAAGAAAATTTCAATTGACTTGTTGAAATATTGCAATCACCCTTATCCAAAAACGAAATTTAAATCAACTTTTTAGCAGTAACACATTCACATTTTTCATAAAACAAACACATTTTTTTCAGGAATCTACTCTCTGGAACCTAAAACTAATTTTAAAAAAACATCTTTCTAGGCATCCACTGTCCCTAATCGTGCAAGAAAATTTCAATTGACTTGTTGAAATATTGCAATCACCCTTATCCAAAAACGATATTTAAATCAACTTTTTAGCAGTAACACACTCACATTTTACATAAAACAAACACATTTTTTTCAGGAATCTACTCTCTGGAACCTAAAACTAATTTTAAAAAAACATCTTTCTAGGCATCCACTGTCCCTAATCGTGCAAGAAAATTTCAATTGACTTGTTGAAATATTGCAATCACCCTTATTCAAAAACGAAATTTAAATCAACTTTTTAGCAGTAACACCCTCACATTTTTCATAAAACAAACACATTTTTTTCAGGAATCTACTCTCTGGAACCTAAAACTAATTTAAAAAAAACATCTTTCTAGGCATCCACTGTCCCTAATCGTGCAAGAAAATTTCAATTGACTTGTTGAAATATTGCAATCACCCTTATTCAAAAACTAAATTTAAATCAACTTTTTAGCAGTAACACCCTCACATTTTTCATAAAACAAAAACATTTTTTTCAGGAATCTACTCTCTGGAACCTAAAACTAATTTTAAAAAAACATCTTTCTAGGCATCCACTGTCCCTAATCGTGCAAGAAAATTTCAATTGACTTGTTGAAGTATTGCAATCACCCTTATCCAAAAACGAAATTTAAATCAACTTTTTAGCAGTAACACACTCACATTTTTCATAAAACAAACACATTTGTTTCAGGAATCTACTCTCTGGAGCCTAAAACTAATTTAAAAAAAACATCTTTCTAGGCATCCCCTGTCCCTAATTGTGCAAGAAAATTTCAATTGACTTGTTGAAATATTGCAATCACCCTTATTCAAAAACGAAATTTAAATCAACTTTTTAGCAGTAACACCCTCACATTTTTCATAAAACAAACACATTTTTTTCAGGAATCTACTCTGTGAAACCTAATACTAATTTAAAAAAGAAATCTTTCTATGCATCCACTCTCCCTAATCGTGCAAGAAAATTTCAATTAACTAGTTGAAATAATGCAATCATGCCTATCCTGAAGCTAAATTTAAATAAACTTTTTAGCAGTAACACACTCATATTTTTCATAAAACAAACACATTTTTTTCAGGAATCTACTCTCTGAAACCTAAAACTAATTTTAAAAAAATATCTTTCTAGGCATCCACTGTCCCTAATCGTGCAAGAAAATTTCAATTGACTTGTTGAAATATTGCAATCACCCTTATTCAAAAACGAAATTTAAATCAACTTTTTAGCAGTAACACCCTCACATTTTTCATAAAACAAACACATTTTTTTCAGGAATCTACTCTCTGAAACCTAAAACTAATTAAAAAAAAACATCTTTCTAGGCATCCACTCTCCCTAATCTTCCAAGAAAATTTCAATTAACTTATTGAAATATTGCAATCACCCTTATCCAAAAACGATATTTAAATCAACTTTTTAGCAGTAACACACTCACATTTTTCATAAAACAAACACATTTTTTTCAGGAATCTACTCTCTGGAACCTAAAACTAATTTTAAAAAAACATCTTTCTAGGCATCCACTGTCCCTAATCGTGCAAGAAAATTTCAATTGACTTGTTGAAATATTGCAATCACCCTTATCCAAAAACGATATTTAAATCAACTTTTTAGCAGTAACACACTCACATTTTTCATAAAACAAACACATTTTTTTCAGGAATCTACTCTCTGGAACCTAAAACTAATTTTAAAAAAACATCTTTCTAGGCATCCACTGTCCCTAATCGTGCAAGAAAATTTCAATTGACTTGTTGAAATATTGCAATCACCCTTATTCAAAAACGAAATTTAAATCAACTTTTTAGCAGTAACACCCTCACATTTTTCATAAAACAAACACATTTTTTTCAGGAATCTACTCTCTGGAACCTAAAACTAATTTAAAAAAAACATCTTTCTAGGCATCCACTGTCCCTAATCGTGCAAGAAAATTTCAATTGACTTGTTGAAATATTGCAATCACCCTTATTCAAAAACGAAATTTAAATCAACTTTTTAGCAGTAACACCCTCACATTTTTCATAAAACAAAAACATTTTTTTCAGGAATCTACTCTCTGGAACCTAAAACTAATTTTAAAAAAACATCTTTCTAGGCATCCACTGTCCCTAATCGTGCAAGAAAATTTCAATTGACTTGTTGAAGTATTGCAATCACCCTTATCCAAAAACGAAATTTAAATCAACTTTTTAGCAGTAACACACTCACATTTTTCATAAAACAAACACATTTTTTTTCAGGAATCTACTCTCTGGAACCTAAAACTAATTTTAAAAAAACATCTTTCTAGGCATCCACTGTCCCTAATCGTGCAAGAAAATTTCAATTGACTTGTTGAAATATTGCAATCACCCTTATCCAAAAACGAAATTTAAATCAACTTTTTAGCAGTAACACACTCACATTTTTCATAAAACAAACACATTTTTTTCAGGAATCTACTCTCTGAAACCTAAAACTAATTTTAAAAAAACATCTTTCTAGGCATCCACTGTCCCTAATCGTGCAACAAAATTTCAATTGACTTATTGAAATATTGCAATCACCCTTATTCAAAAACGAAATTTAAATCAACTTTTTAGCAGTAACACCCTCACATTTTTCATAAAACAAACACATTTTTTTCAGGAATCTACTCTGTGAAACCTAATACTAATTTAAAAAAGAAATCTTTCTATGCATCCACTCTCCCTAATCGAGCAAGAAAATTTCAATTAACTAGTTGAAATAATGCAATCATGCCTATCCTGAAGCTAAATTTAAATAAACTTTTTAGCAGTAACACACTCATATTTTTCATAAAACAAACACATTTTTTTCAGGAATCAACTCTCTGGAACCTAAAACAAATATAAAAAAAACATCTTTCTATGCATCCACTCTGCCTAATCGTGCAAGAAAATTTGAATTAACTTGTTGAAATGATGCATTCACGCTTATCCTGAAACTAAATTTAAATCAACTTTTTTGCAGTAACACACTCACATTTTTCATGAAACAAATAATTTTTTTTTCAGGAATCCACTCTCTGGAACCTATAACGAATTTGTAAAAAACATCTTTCTAGGCATCCACTCTCCCTAATCTTGCAAGAAAATTTCAATTAACTTGTTGAAATATTGCAATCACCCTTATCCAAAAACGATATTTAAATCAACTTTTTTGCAGTAACACACTCACATTTTTCATAAAACAAACACATTTTTTTCAGGAATCTACTCTCTGGAACCTAAAACTAATTTTAAAAAAACATCTTTCTAGGCATCCACTGTCCCTAATCGTGCAAGAAAATTTCAATTGACTTGTTGAAATATTGCAATCACCCTTATCCAAAAATGAAATTTAAATCAACTTTTTAGCAGTAACACACTCACATTTTTCATAAAAGAAACACATTTTTTTCAGGAATCTACTCTCTGGAACCTAAAACTAATTTTAAAAAAACATCTTTCTAGGCATCCACTGTCCCTAATCGTGCAAGAAAATTTCAATTGACTTGTTGAAATATTGCAATCACCCTTATCCAAAAACGAAATTTAAATCAACTTTTTAGCAGTAACACATTCACATTTTTCATAAAACAAACACATTTTTTTCAGGAATCTACTCTCTGAAACCTAAAACTAATTTAAAAAAAAAATCTTTCTAGGCATCCACTGTCCCTAATCGTGCAAGAAAATTTCAATTGACTTGTTGAAATATTGCAATCACCCCTATCCAAAAACGAAATTTAAATCAACTTTTTAGCAGTAACACACTCACATTTTTCATAAAACAAACACATTTTTTTCAGGAATCTACTCTCTGAAACCTAAAACTAATTTTAAAAAAACATCTTTCTAGGCATCCACTGTCCCTAATCGTGCAAGAAAATTTCAATTGACTTGTTGAAATATTGCAATCACCCTTATCCAAAAACGATATTTAAATCAACTTTTTAGCAGTAACACACTCACATTTTTCATAAAACAAACACATTTTTTTCAGGAATCTACTCTCTGGAACCTAAAACTAATTTTAAAAAAACATCTTTCTAGGCATCCACTGTCCCTAATCGTGCAAGAAAATTTCAATTGACTTGTTGAAATATTGCAATCACCCTTATTCAAAAACGAAATTTAAATCAACTTTTTAGCAGTAACACCCTCACATTTTTCATAAAACAAACACATTTTTTTCAGGAATCTACTCTCTGGAACCTAAAACTAATTTAAAAAAAACATCTTTCTAGGCATCCACTGTCCCTAATCGTGCAAGAAAATTTCAATTGACTTGTTGAAATATTGCAATCACCCTTATTCAAAAACTAAATTTAAATCAACTTTTTAGCAGTAACACCCTCACATTTTTCATAAAACAAAAACATTTTTTTCAGGAATCTACTCTCTGGAACCTAAAACTAATTTTAAAAAAACATCTTTCTAGGCATCCACTGTCCCTAATCGTGCAAGAAAATTTCAATTGACTTGTTGAAGTATTGCAATCACCCTTATCCAAAAACGAAATTTAAATCAACTTTTTAGCAGTAACACACTCACATTTTTCATAAAACAAACACATTTTTTTCAGGAATCTTCTCTCTGGAACCTAAAACTAATTTAAAAAAAACATCTTTCTAGGCATCCACTGTCCCTAATTGTGCAAGAAAATTTCAATTGACTTGTTGAAATATTGCAATCACCCTTATCCAAAAACGAAATTTAAATCAACTTTTTAGCAGTAACACACTCACATTTTTCATAAAACAAACACATTTTTTTCAGGAATCTACTCTCTGAAACCTAAAACTAATTTTAAAAAAACATCTTTCTAGGCATCCACTGTCCCTAATCGTGCAACAAAATTTCAATTGACTTATTGAAATATTGCAATCACCCTTATTCAAAAACGAAATTTAAATCAACTTTTTAGCAGTAACACCCTCACATTTTTCATAAAACAAACACATTTTTTTCAGGAATCTACTCTGTGAAACCTAATACTAATTTAAAAAAGAAATCTTTCTATGCATCCACTCTCCCTAATCGTGCAAGAAAATTTCAATTAACTAGTTGAAATAATGCAATCATGCCTATCCTGAAGCTAAATTTAAATAAACTTTTTAGCAGTAACACACTCATATTTTTCATAAAACAAACACATTTTTTTCAGGAATCTACTCTCTGAAACCTAAAACTAATTTAAAAAAAATATCTTTCTAGGCATCCACTGTCCCTAATCGTGCAAGAAAATTTCAATTGACTTGTTGAAATATTGCAATCACCCTTATTCAAAAACGAAATTTAAATCAACTTTTTAGCAGTAACACCCTCACATTTTTCATAAAACAAACACATTTTTTTCAGGAATCTACTCTCTGAAACCTAAAACTAATTTAAAAAAAACATCTTTCTAGGCATCCACTCTCCCTAATCTTCCAAGAAAATTTCAATTAACTTATTGAAATATTGCAATCACCCTTATCCAAAAACGATATTTAAATCAACTTTTTAGCAGTAACACACTCACATTTTTCATAAAACAAACACATTTTTTTCAGGAATCTACTCTCTGGAACCTAAAACTAATTTTAAAAAAACATCTTTCTAGGCATCCACTGTCCCTAATCGTGCAAGAAAATTTCAATTGACTTGTTGAAATATTGCAATCACCCTTATTCAAAAACGAAATTTAAATCAACTTTTTAGCAGTAACACCCTCACATTTTTCATAAAACAAACACATTTTTTTCAGGAATCTACTCTCTGAAACCTAAAACTAATTAAAAAAAAAACATCTTTCTAGGCATCCACTCTCCCTAATCTTCCAAGAAAATTTCAATTAACTTATTGAAATATTGCAATCACCCTTATCCAAAAACGATATTTAAATCAACTTTTTAGCAGTAACACACTCACATTTTTCATAAAACAAACACATTTTTTTCAGGAATCTACTCTCTGGAACCTAAAACTAATTTAAAAAAAACATCTTTCTAGGCATCCACTGTCCCTAATCGTGCAAGAAAATTTCAATTGACTTGTTGAAATATTGCAATCACCCTTATTCAAAAACGAAATTTAAATCAACTTTTTAGCAGTAACACCCTCACATTTTTCATAAAACAAACACATTTTTTTCAGGAATCTACTCTCTGAAACCTAAAACTAATTTAAAAAAACATCTTTCTAGGCATCCACTCTCCCTAATCTTCCAAGAAAATTTCAATTAACTTATTGAAATATTGCAATCACCCTAATCCAAAAACGATATTTAAATCAACTTTTTAGCAGTAACACACTCACATTTTTCATAAAACAAACACATTTTTTTCAGGAATCTACTCTCTGGAACCTAAAACTAATTTTAAAAAAACATCTTTCTAGGCATCCACTGTCCCTAATCGTGCAAGAAAATTTCAATTGACTTGTTGAAATATTGCAATCACCCTTATCCAAAAACGAAATTTAAATCAACTTTTTAGCAGTAACACACTCACATTTTTCATAAAACAAACACATTTTTTTCAGGAATCTACTCTCTGAAACCTAAAACTAATTTAAAAAAAACATCTTTCTAGGCATCCACTGTCCCTAATCGTGCAACAAAATTTCAATTGACTTATTGAAATATTGCAATCACCCTTATTCAAAAACGAAATTTAAATCAACTTTTTAGCAGTAACACCCTCACATTTTTCATAAAACAAACACATTTTTTTCAGGAATCTACTCTGTGAAACCTAATACTAATTTAAAAAAGAAATCTTTCTATGCATCCACTCTCCCTAATCGAGCAAGAAAATTTCAATTAACTAGTTGAAATAATGCAATCATGCCTATCCTGAAGCTAAATTTAAATAAACTTTTTAGCAGTAACACACTCATATTTTTCATAAAACAAACACATTTTTTTCAGGAATCAACTCTCTGGAACCTAAAACAAATATAAAAAAAACATCTTTCTATGCATCCACTCTGCCTAATCGTGCAAGAAAATTTGAATTAACTTGTTGAAATGATGCATTCACGCTTATCCTGAAACTAAATTTAAATCAACTTTTTTGCAGTAACACACTCACATTTTTCATGAAACAAATAATTTTTTTTTCAGGAATCCACTCTCTGGAACCTATAACGAATTTGTAAAAAACATCTTTCTAGGCATCCACTCTCCCTAATCTTGCAAGAAAATTTCAATTAACTTGTTGAAATATTGCAATCACCCTTATCCAAAAACGATATTTAAATCAACTTTTTTGCAGTAACACACTCACATTTTTCATAAAACAAACACATTTTTTTCAGGAATCTACTCTCTGGAACCTAAAACTAATTTTAAAAAAACATCTTTCTAGGCATCCACTGTCCCTAATCGTGCAAGAAAATTTCAATTGACTTGTTGAAATATTGCAATCACCCTTATCCAAAAATGAAATTTAAATCAACTTTTTAGCAGTAACACACTCACATTTTTCATAAAAGAAACACATTTTTTTCAGGAATCTACTCTCTGGAACCTAAAACTAATTTTAAAAAAACATCTTTCTAGGCATCCACTGTCCCTAATCGTGCAAGAAAATTTCAATTGACTTGTTGAAATATTGCAATCACCCTTATCCAAAAACGAAATTTAAATCAACTTTTTAGCAGTAACACATTCACATTTTTCATAAAACAAACACATTTTTTTCAGGAATCTACTCTCTGAAACCTAAAACTAATTTAAAAAAAAATCTTTCTAGGCATCCACTGTCCCTAATCGTGCAAGAAAATTTCAATTGACTTGTTGAAATATTGCAATCACCCTTATCCAAAAACGAAATTTAAATCAACTTTTTAGCAGTAACACACTCACATTTTTCATAAAACAAACACATTTTTTTTCAGGAATCTACTCTCTGGAACCTAAAACTAATTTAAAAAAAACATCTTTCTAGGCATCCACTGTCCCTAATTGTGCAAGAAAATTTCAATTGACTTGTTGAAATATTGCAATCACCCTTATCCAAAAACGAAATTTAAATCAACTTTTTAGCAGTAACACACTCACATTTTTCATAAAACAAACACATTTTTTTCAGGAATCTACTCTCTGAAACCTAAAACTAATTAAAAAAAAACATCTTTCTAGGCATCCACTCTCCCTAATCTTCCAAGAAAATTTCAATTAACTTATTGAAATATTGCAATCACCCTTATCCAAAAACGATATTTAAATCAACTTTTTAGCAGTAACACACTCACATTTTTCATAAAACAAACACATTTTTTTCAGGAATCTACTCTCTGGAACCTAAAACTAATTTTAAAAAAACATCTTTCTAGGCATCCACTGTCCCTAATCGTGCAAGAAAATTTCAATTGACTTGTTGAAATATTGCAATCACCCTTATCCAAAAACGATATTTAAATCAACTTTTTAGCAGTAACACACTCACATTTTTCATAAAACAAACACATTTTTTTCAGGAATCTACTCTCTGGAACCTAAAACTAATTTTAAAAAAACATCTTTCTAGGCATCCACTGTCCCTAATCGTGCAAGAAAATTTCAATTGACTTGTTGAAATATTGCAATCACCCTTATTCAAAAACGAAATTTAAATCAACTTTTTAGCAGTAACACCCTCACATTTTTCATAAAACAAACACATTTTTTTCAGGAATCTACTCTCTGGAACCTAAAACTAATTTAAAAAAAACATCTTTCTAGGCATCCACTGTCCCTAATCGTGCAAGAAAATTTCAATTGACTTGTTGAAATATTGCAATCACCCTTATTCAAAAACGAAATTTAAATCAACTTTTTAGCAGTAACACCCTCACATTTTTCATAAAACAAAAACATTTTTTTCAGGAATCTACTCTCTGGAACCTAAAACTAATTTTAAAAAAACATCTTTCTAGGCATCCACTGTCCCTAATCGTGCAAGAAAATTTCAATTGACTTGTTGAAGTATTGCAATCACCCTTATCCAAAAACGAAATTTAAATCAACTTTTTAGCAGTAACACACTCACATTTTTCATAAAACAAACACATTTTTTTTCAGGAATCTACTCTCTGGAACCTAAAACTAATTTTAAAAAAACATCTTTCTAGGCATCCACTGTCCCTAATCGTGCAAGAAAATTTCAATTGACTTGTTGAAATATTGCAATCACCCTTATCCAAAAACGAAATTTAAATCAACTTTTTAGCAGTAACACACTCACATTTTTCATAAAACAAACACATTTTTTTCAGGAATCTACTCTCTGAAACCTAAAACTAATTTTAAAAAAACATCTTTCTAGGCATCCACTGTCCCTAATCGTGCAACAAAATTTCAATTGACTTATTGAAATATTGCAATCACCCTTATTCAAAAACGAAATTTAAATCAACTTTTTAGCAGTAACACCCTCACATTTTTCATAAAACAAACACATTTTTTTCAGGAATCTACTCTGTGAAACCTAATACTAATTTAAAAAAGAAATCTTTCTATGCATCCACTCTCCCTAATCGAGCAAGAAAATTTCAATTAACTAGTTGAAATAATGCAATCATGCCTATCCTGAAGCTAAATTTAAATAAACTTTTTAGCAGTAACACACTCATATTTTTCATAAAACAAACACATTTTTTTCAGGAATCAACTCTCTGGAACCTAAAACAAATATAAAAAAAACATCTTTCTATGCATCCACTCTGCCTAATCGTGCAAGAAAATTTGAATTAACTTGTTGAAATGATGCATTCACGCTTATCCTGAAACTAAATTTAAATCAACTTTTTTGCAGTAACACACTCACATTTTTCATGAAACAAATAATTTTTTTTTCAGGAATCCACTCTCTGGAACCTATAACGAATTTGTAAAAAACATCTTTCTAGGCATCCACTCTCCCTAATCTTGCAAGAAAATTTCAATTAACTTGTTGAAATATTGCAATCACCCTTATCCAAAAACGATATTTAAATCAACTTTTTTGCAGTAACACACTCACATTTTTCATAAAACAAACACATTTTTTTCAGGAATCTACTCTCTGGAACCTAAAACTAATTTTAAAAAAACATCTTTCTAGGCATCCACTGTCCCTAATCGTGCAAGAAAATTTCAATTGACTTGTTGAAATATTGCAATCACCCTTATCCAAAAATGAAATTTAAATCAACTTTTTAGCAGTAACACACTCACATTTTTCATAAAAGAAACACATTTTTTTCAGGAATCTACTCTCTGGAACCTAAAACTAATTTTAAAAAAACATCTTTCTAGGCATCCACTGTCCCTAATCGTGCAAGAAAATTTCAATTGACTTGTTGAAATATTGCAATCACCCTTATCCAAAAACGAAATTTAAATCAACTTTTTAGCAGTAACACATTCACATTTTTCATAAAACAAACACATTTTTTTCAGGAATCTACTCTCTGAAACCTAAAACTAATTTAAAAAAAAAATCTTTCTAGGCATCCACTGTCCCTAATCGTGCAAGAAAATTTCAATTGACTTGTTGAAATATTGCAATCACCCCTATCCAAAAACGAAATTTAAATCAACTTTTTAGCAGTAACACACTCACATTTTTCATAAAACAAACACATTTTTTTCAGGAATCTACTCTCTGAAACCTAAAACTAATTTTAAAAAAACATCTTTCTAGGCATCCACTGTCCCTAATCGTGCAAGAAAATTTCAATTGACTTGTTGAAATATTGCAATCACCCTTATCCAAAAACGATATTTAAATCAACTTTTTAGCAGTAACACACTCACATTTTTCATAAAACAAACACATTTTTTTCAGGAATCTACTCTCTGGAACCTAAAACTAATTTTAAAAAAACATCTTTCTAGGCATCCACTGTCCCTAATCGTGCAAGAAAATTTCAATTGACTTGTTGAAATATTGCAATCACCCTTATTCAAAAACGAAATTTAAATCAACTTTTTAGCAGTAACACCCTCACATTTTTCATAAAACAAACACATTTTTTTCAGGAATCTACTCTCTGGAACCTAAAACTAATTTAAAAAAAACATCTTTCTAGGCATCCACTGTCCCTAATCGTGCAAGAAAATTTCAATTGACTTGTTGAAATATTGCAATCACCCTTATTCAAAAACTAAATTTAAATCAACTTTTTAGCAGTAACACCCTCACATTTTTCATAAAACAAAAACATTTTTTTCAGGAATCTACTCTCTGGAACCTAAAACTAATTTTAAAAAAACATCTTTCTAGGCATCCACTGTCCCTAATCGTGCAAGAAAATTTCAATTGACTTGTTGAAGTATTGCAATCACCCTTATCCAAAAACGAAATTTAAATCAACTTTTTAGCAGTAACACACTCACATTTTTCATAAAACAAACACATTTTTTTCAGGAATCTTCTCTCTGGAACCTAAAACTAATTTAAAAAAAACATCTTTCTAGGCATCCACTGTCCCTAATTGTGCAAGAAAATTTCAATTGACTTGTTGAAATATTGCAATCACCCTTATCCAAAAACGAAATTTAAATCAACTTTTTAGCAGTAACACACTCACATTTTTCATAAAACAAACACATTTTTTTCAGGAATCTACTCTCTGAAACCTAAAACTAATTTTAAAAAAACATCTTTCTAGGCATCCACTGTCCCTAATCGTGCAACAAAATTTCAATTGACTTATTGAAATATTGCAATCACCCTTATTCAAAAACGAAATTTAAATCAACTTTTTAGCAGTAACACCCTCACATTTTTCATAAAACAAACACATTTTTTTCAGGAATCTACTCTGTGAAACCTAATACTAATTTAAAAAAGAAATCTTTCTATGCATCCACTCTCCCTAATCGTGCAAGAAAATTTCAATTAACTAGTTGAAATAATGCAATCATGCCTATCCTGAAGCTAAATTTAAATAAACTTTTTAGCAGTAACACACTCATATTTTTCATAAAACAAACACATTTTTTTCAGGAATCTACTCTCTGAAACCTAAAACTAATTTAAAAAAAATATCTTTCTAGGCATCCACTGTCCCTAATCGTGCAAGAAAATTTCAATTGACTTGTTGAAATATTGCAATCACCCTTATTCAAAAACGAAATTTAAATCAACTTTTTAGCAGTAACACCCTCACATTTTTCATAAAACAAACACATTTTTTTCAGGAATCTACTCTCTGAAACCTAAAACTAATTTAAAAAAAACATCTTTCTAGGCATCCACTCTCCCTAATCTTCCAAGAAAATTTCAATTAACTTATTGAAATATTGCAATCACCCTTATCCAAAAACGATATTTAAATCAACTTTTTAGCAGTAACACACTCACATTTTTCATAAAACAAACACATTTTTTTCAGGAATCTACTCTCTGGAACCTAAAACTAATTTTAAAAAAACATCTTTCTAGGCATCCACTGTCCCTAATCGTGCAAGAAAATTTCAATTGACTTGTTGAAATATTGCAATCACCCTTATTCAAAAACGAAATTTAAATCAACTTTTTAGCAGTAACACCCTCACATTTTTCATAAAACAAACACATTTTTTTCAGGAATCTACTCTCTGAAACCTAAAACTAATTAAAAAAAAACATCTTTCTAGGCATCCACTCTCCCTAATCTTCCAAGAAAATTTCAATTAACTTATTGAAATATTCCAATCACCCTTATCCAAAAACGATATTTAAATCAACTTTTTAGCAGTAACACACTCACATTTTTCATAAAACAAACACATTTTTTTCAGGAATCTACTCTCTGGAACCTAAAACTAATTTAAAAAAAACATCTTTCTAGGCATCCACTGTCCCTAATCGTGCAAGAAAATTTCAATTGACTTGTTGAAATATTGCAATCACCCTTATTCAAAAACGAAATTTAAATCAACTTTTTAGCAGTAACACCCTCACATTTTTCATAAAACAAACACATTTTTTTCAGGAATCTACTCTCTGAAACCTAAAACTAATTTAAAAAAACATCTTTCTAGGCATCCACTCTCCCTAATCTTCCAAGAAAATTTCAATTAACTTATTGAAATATTGCAATCACCCTTATCCAAAAACGATATTTAAATCAACTTTTTAGCAGTAACACACTCACATTTTTCATAAAACAAACACATTTTTTTCAGGAATCTACTCTCTGGAACCTAAAACTAATTTTAAAAAAACATCTTTCTAGGCATCCACTGTCCCTAATCGTGCAAGAAAATTTCAATTGACTTGTTGAAATATTGCAATCACCCTTATCCAAAAACGAAATTTAAATCAACTTTTTAGCAGTAACACACTCACATTTTTCATAAAACAAACACATTTTTTTCAGGAATCTACTCTCTGAAACCTAAAACTAATTTTAAAAAAACATCTTTCTAGGCATCCACTGTCCCTAATCGTGCAACAAAATTTCAATTGACTTATTGAAATATTGCAATCACCCTTATTCAAAAACGAAATTTAAATCAACTTTTTAGCAGTAACACCCTCACATTTTTCATAAAACAAACACATTTTTTTCAGGAATCTACTCTGTGAAACCTAATACTAATTTAAAAAAGAAATCTTTCTATGCATCCACTCTCCCTAATCGAGCAAGAAAATTTCAATTAACTAGTTGAAATAATGCAATCATGCCTATCCTGAAGCTAAATTTAAATAAACTTTTTAGCAGTAACACACTCATATTTTTCATAAAACAAACACATTTTTTTCAGGAATCAACTCTCTGGAACCTAAAACAAATATAAAAAAAACATCTTTCTATGCATCCACTCTGCCTAATCGTGCAAGAAAATTTGAATTAACTTGTTGAAATGATGCATTCACGCTTATCCTGAAACTAAATTTAAATCAACTTTTTTGCAGTAACACACTCACATTTTTCATGAAACAAATAATTTTTTTTTCAGGAATCCACTCTCTGGAACCTATAACGAATTTGTAAAAAACATCTTTCTAGGCATCCACTCTCCCTAATCTTGCAAGAAAATTTCAATTAACTTGTTGAAATATTGCAATCACCCTTATCCAAAAACGATATTTAAATCAACTTTTTTGCAGTAACACACTCACATTTTTCATAAAACAAACACATTTTTTTCAGGAATCTACTCTCTGGAACCTAAAACTAATTTTAAAAAAACATCTTTCTAGGCATCCACTGTCCCTAATCGTGCAAGAAAATTTCAATTGACTTGTTGAAATATTGCAATCACCCTTATCCAAAAATGAAATTTAAATCAACTTTTTAGCAGTAACACACTCACATTTTTCATAAAAGAAACACATTTTTTTCAGGAATCTACTCTCTGGAACCTAAAACTAATTTTAAAAAAACATCTTTCTAGGCATCCACTGTCCCTAATCGTGCAAGAAAATTTCAATTGACTTGTTGAAATATTGCAATCACCCTTATCCAAAAACGAAATTTAAATCAACTTTTTAGCAGTAACACATTCACATTTTTCATAAAACAAACACATTTTTTTCAGGAATCTACTCTCTGAAACCTAAAACTAATTTAAAAAAAAATCTTTCTAGGCATCCACTGTCCCTAATCGTGCAAGAAAATTTCAATTGACTTGTTGAAATATTGCAATCACCCTTATCCAAAAACGAAATTTAAATCAACTTTTTAGCAGTAACACACTCACATTTTTCATAAAACAAACACATTTTTTTCAGGAATCTACTCTCTGAAACCTAAAACTAATTTTAAAAAAATATCTTTCTAGGCATCCACTGTCCCTAATCGTGCAAGAAAATTTCAATTGACTTGTTGAAATATTGCAATCACCCTTATTCAAAAACGAAATTTAAATCAACTTTTTAGCAGTAACACCCTCACATTTTTCATAAAACAAACACATTTTTTTCAGGAATCTACTCTCTGAAACCTAAAACTAATTAAAAAAAAACATCTTTCTAGGCATCCACTCTCCCTAATCTTCCAAGAAAATTTCAATTAACTTATTGAAATATTGCAATCACCCTTATCCAAAAACGATATTTAAATCAACTTTTTAGCAGTAACACACTCACATTTTTCATAAAACAAACACATTTTTTTCAGGAATCTACTCTCTGGAACCTAAAACTAATTTTAAAAAAACATCTTTCTAGGCATCCACTGTCCCTAATCGTGCAAGAAAATTTCAATTGACTTGTTGAAATATTGCAATCACCCTTATCCAAAAACGATATTTAAATCAACTTTTTAGCAGTAACACACTCACATTTTTCATAAAACAAACACATTTTTTTCAGGAATCTACTCTCTGGAACCTAAAACTAATTTTAAAAAAACATCTTTCTAGGCATCCACTGTCCCTAATCGTGCAAGAAAATTTCAATTGACTTGTTGAAATATTGCAATCACCCTTATTCAAAAACGAAATTTAAATCAACTTTTTAGCAGTAACACCCTCACATTTTTCATAAAACAAACACATTTTTTTCAGGAATCTACTCTCTGGAACCTAAAACTAATTTAAAAAAAACATCTTTCTAGGCATCCACTGTCCCTAATCGTGCAAGAAAATTTCAATTGACTTGTTGAAATATTGCAATCACCCTTATTCAAAAACTAAATTTAAATCAACTTTTTAGCAGTAACACCCTCACATTTTTCATAAAACAAAAACATTTTTTTCAGGAATCTACTCTCTGGAACCTAAAACTAATTTTAAAAAAACATCTTTCTAGGCATCCACTGTCCCTAATCGTGCAAGAAAATTTCAATTGACTTGTTGAAGTATTGCAATCACCCTTATCCAAAAACGAAATTTAAATCAACTTTTTAGCAGTAACACACTCACATTTTTCATAAAACAAACACATTTTTTTTCAGGAATCTACTCTCTGGAACCTAAAACTAATTTAAAAAAAACATCTTTCTAGGCATCCACTGTCCCTAATTGTGCAAGAAAATTTCAATTGACTTGTTGAAATATTGCAATCACCCTTATCCAAAAACGAAATTTAAATCAACTTTTTAGCAGTAACACACTCACATTTTTCATAAAACAAACACATTTTTTTCAGGAATCTACTCTGTGAAACCTAAAACTAATTTTAAAAAAACATCTTTCTAGGCATCCACTGTCCCTAATCGTGCAACAAAATTTCAATTGACTTATTGAAATATTGCAATCACCCTTATTCAAAAACGAAATTTAAATCAACTTTTTAGCAGTAACACCCTCACATTTTTCATAAAACAAACACATTTTTTTCAGGAATCTACTCTGTGAAACCTAATACTAATTTAAAAAAGAAATCTTTCTATGCATCCACTCTCCCTAATCGTGCAAGAAAATTTCAATTAACTAGTTGAAATAATGCAATCATGCCTATCCTGAAGCTAAATTTAAATAAACTTTTTAGCAGTAACACACTCATATTTTTCATAAAACAAACACATTTTTTTCAGGAATCTACTCTCTGAAACCTAAAACTAATTTTAAAAAAATATCTTTCTAGGCATCCACTGTCCCTAATCGTGCAAGAAAATTTCAATTGACTTGTTGAAATATTGCAATCACCCTTATTCAAAAACGAAATTTAAATCAACTTTTTAGCAGTAACACCCTCACATTTTTCATAAAACAAACACATTTTTTTCAGGAATCTACTCTCTGAAACCTAAAACTAATTTAAAAAAAACATCTTTCTAGGCATCCACTCTCCCTAATCTTCCAAGAAAATTTCAATTAACTTATTGAAATATTGCAATCACCCTTATCCAAAAACGATATTTAAATCAACTTTTTAGCAGTAACACACTCACATTTTTCATAAAACAAACACATTTTTTTCAGGAATCTACTCTCTGGAACCTAAAACTAATTTTAAAAAAACATCTTTCTAGGCATCCACTGTCCCTAATCGTGCAAGAAAATTTCAATTGACTTGTTGAAATATTGCAATCACCCTTATCCAAAAACGATATTTAAATCAACTTTTTAGCAGTAACACACTCACATTTTTCATAAAACAAACACATTTTTTTCAGGAATCTACTCTCTGGAACCTAAAACTAATTTTAAAAAAACATCTTTCTAGGCATCCACTGTCCCTAATCGTGCAAGAAAATTTCAATTGACTTGTTGAAATATTGCAATCACCCTTATTCAAAAACGAAATTTAAATCAACTTTTTAGCAGTAACACCCTCACATTTTTCATAAAACAAACACATTTTTTTCAGGAATCTACTCTCTGGAACCTAAAACTAATTTTAAAAAAACATCTTTCTAGGCATCCACTGTCCCTAATCGTGCAAGAAAATTTCAATTGACTTGTTGAAATATTGCAATCACCCTTATTCAAAAACGAAATTTAAATCAACTTTTTAGCAGTAACACCCTCACAATTTTCATAAAACAAACACATTTTTTTCAGGAATCTACTCTCTGAAACCTAATACTAATTTAAAAAAGAAATCTTTCTATGCATCCACTGTCCCTAATCGTGCAAGAAAATTTCAATTGACTTGTTGAAGTATTGCAATCACCCTTATCCAAAAACGAAATTTAAATCAACTTTTTAGCAGTAACACACTCACATTTTTCATAAAACAAACACATTTTTTTCAGGAATCTACTCTCTGGAACCTAAAACTAATTTTAAAAAAAGATCTTTCTAGGCATCCACTGTCCCTAATCGTGCAAGAAAATTTCAATTGACTTGTTGAAATATTGCAATCACCCTTATCCAAAAACGAAATTTAAATCAACTTTTTAGCAGTAACACACTCACATTTTTCATAAAACAAACACATTTTTTTCAGGAATCTACTCTCTGAAACCTAAAACTAATTTTAAAAAAATATCTTTCTAGGCATCCACTGTCCCTAATCGTGCAAGAAAATTTCAATTGACTTGTTGAAATATTGCAATCACCCTTATTCAAAAACGAAATTTAAATCAACTTTTTAGCAGTAACACCCTCACATTTTTCATAAAACAAACACATTTTTTTCAGGAATCTACTCTCTGAAACCTAAAACTAATTAAAAGAAAACATCTTTCTAGGCATCCACTCTCCCTAATCTTCCAAGAAAATTTCAATTAACTTATTGAAATATTGCAATCACCCTTATCCAAAAACGATATTTAAATCAACTTTTTAGCAGTAACACACTCACATTTTTCATAAAACAAACACATTTTTTTCAGGAATCTACTCTCTGGAACCTAAAACTAATTTTAAAAAAACATCTTTCTAGGCATCCACTGTCCCTAATCGTGCAAGAAAATTTCAATTGACTTGTTGAAATATTGCAATCACCCTTATCCAAAAATGAAATTTACATCAACTTTTTAGCAGTAACACACTCACATTTTTCATAAAACAAACACATTTTTTTCAGGAATCTACTCTCTGGAACCTAAAACTAATTTTAAAAAAACATCTTTCTAGGCATCCACTGTCCCTAATCGTGCAAGAAAATTTCAATTGACTTGTTGAAATATTGCAATCACCCTTATTCAAAAACGAAATTTAAATCAACTTTTTAGCAGTAACACCCTCACATTTTTCATAAAACAAACAAATTTTTTTCAGGAATCTACTCTCTGGAACCTAAAACTAATTTAAAAAAAGATCTTTCTAGGCATCCACTGTCCCTAATCGTGCAAGAAAATTTCAATTGACTAGTTGAAATATTGCAAGCACCGTTATCCAAAAACGAAATTTAAATCAACTTTTTAGCAGTAACACACTCACATTTTTCATAAAACAAACACATTTTTTTCAGGAATCTACTCTCTGAAACCTAAAACTAATTTTAAAAAAACATCTTTCTAGGCATCCACTGTCCCTAATCGTGCAACAAAATTTCAATTGACTTATTCAAATATTGCAATCACCCTTATTCAAAAACGAAATTTAAATCAACTTTTTAGCAGTAACACCCTCACATTTTTCATAAAACAAACACATTTTTTTCAGGAATCTACTCTGTGAAACCTAATACTAATTTAAAAAAGAAATCTTTCTATGCATCCACTCTCCCTAATCGTGCAAGAAAATTTCAATTAACTAGTTGAAATAATGCAATCATGCCTATCCTGAAGCTAAATTTAAATAAACTTTTTAGCAGTAACACACTCATATTTTTCATAAAACAAACACATTTTTTTCAGGAATCAACTCTCTGGAACCTAAAACAAATATAAAAAAAACATCTTTCTATGCATCCACTCTGCCTAATCGTGCAAGAAAATTTGAATTAACTTCTTGAAATGATGCATTCACGCTTATCCTGAAACTAAATTTAAATCAACTTTTTTGCAGTAACACACTCACATTTTTCATGAAACAAATAATTTTTTTTTCAGGAATCCACTCTCTGGAACCTATAACGAATTTGTAAAAAACATCTTTCTAGGCATCCACTCTCCCTAATCTTGCAAGAAAATTTCAATTAACTTGTTGAAATATTGCAATCACCCTTATCCAAAAACGATATTTAAATCAACTTTTTTGCAGTAACACACTCACATTTTTCATAAAACAAACACATTTTTTTCAGGAATCTACTCTCTGGAACCTAAAACTAATTTTAAAAAAACATCTTTCTAGGCATCCACTGTCCCTAATCGTGCAAGAAAATTTCAATTGACTTGTTGAAATATTGCAATCACCCTTATTCAAAAACGAAATTTAAATCAACTTTTTAGCAGTAACACCCTCACATTTTTCATAAAACAAACACATTTTTTTCAGGAATCTACTCTCTGGAACCTAAAACTAATTTTAAAAAAACATCTTTCTAGGCATCCACTGTCCCTAATCGTGCAAGAAAATTTCAATTGACTTGTTGAAATATTGCAATCACCCTTATTCAAAAACGAAATTTAAATCAACTTTTTAGCAGTAACACCCTCACAATTTTCATAAAACAAACACATTTTTTTCAGGAATCTACTCTCTGAAACCTAATACTAATTTAAAAAAGAAATCTTTCTATGCATCCACTGTCCCTAATCGTGCAAGAAAATTTCAATTGACTTGTTGAAGTATTGCAATCACCCTTATCCAAAAACGAAATTTAAATCAACTTTTTAGCAGTAACACACTCACATTTTTCATAAAACAAACACATTTTTTTCAGGAATCTACTCTCTGGAACCTAAAACTAATTTTAAAAAAAGATCTTTCTAGGCATCCACTGTCCCTAATCGTGCAAGAAAATTTCAATTGACTTGTTGAAATATTGCAATCACCCTTATCCAAAAACGAAATTTAAATCAACTTTTTAGCAGTAACACACTCACATTTTTCATAAAACAAACACATTTTTTTCAGGAATCTACTCTCTGAAACCTAAAACTAATTTTAAAAAAATATCTTTCTAGGCATCCACTGTCCCTAATCGTGCAAGAAAATTTCAATTGACTTGTTGAAATATTGCAATCACCCTTATTCAAAAACGAAATTTAAATCAACTTTTTAGCAGTAACACCCTCACATTTTTCATAAAACAAACACATTTTTTTCAGGAATCTACTCTCTGAAACCTAAAACTAATTAAAAGAAAACATCTTTCTAGGCATCCACTCTCCCTAATCTTCCAAGAAAATTTCAATTAACTTATTGAAATATTGCAATCACCCTTATCCAAAAACGATATTTAAATCAACTTTTTAGCAGTAACACACTCACATTTTTCATAAAACAAACACATTTTTTTCAGGAATCTACTCTCTGGAACCTAAAACTAATTTTAAAAAAACATCTTTCTAGGCATCCACTGTCCCTAATCGTGCAAGAAAATTTCAATTGACTTGTTGAAATATTGCAATCACCCTTATCCAAAAATGAAATTTACATCAACTTTTTAGCAGTAACACACTCACATTTTTCATAAAACAAACACATTTTTTTCAGGAATCTACTCTCTGGAACCTAAAACTAATTTTAAAAAAACATCTTTCTAGGCATCCACTGTCCCTAATCGTGCAAGAAAATTTCAATTGACTTGTTGAAATATTGCAATCACCCTTATTCAAAAACGAAATTTAAATCAACTTTTTAGCAGTAACACCCTCACATTTTTCATAAAACAAACAAATTTTTTTCAGGAATCTACTCTCTGGAACCTAAAACTAATTTAAAAAAAGATCTTTCTAGGCATCCACTGTCCCTAATCGTGCAAGAAAATTTCAATTGACTAGTTGAAATATTGCAAGCACCCTTATCCAAAAACGAAATTTAAATCAACTTTTTAGCAGTAACACACTCACATTTTTCATAAAACAAACACATTTTTTTCAGGAATCTACTCTCTGAAACCTAAAACTAATTTTAAAAAAACATCTTTCTAGGCATCCACTGTCCCTAATCGTGCAACAAAATTTCAATTGACTTATTCAAATATTGCAATCACCCTTATTCAAAAACGAAATTTAAATCAACTTTTTAGCAGTAACACCCTCACATTTTTCATAAAACAAACACATTTTTTTCAGGAATCTACTCTGTGAAACCTAATACTAATTTAAAAAAGAAATCTTTCTATGCATCCACTCTCCCTAATCGTGCAAGAAAATTTCAATTAACTAGTTGAAATAATGCAATCATGCCTATCCTGAAGCTAAATTTAAATAAACTTTTTAGCAGTAACACACTCATATTTTTCATAAAACAAACACATTTTTTTCAGGAATCAACTCTCTGGAACCTAAAACAAATATAAAAAAAACATCTTTCTATGCATCCACTCTGCCTAATCGTGCAAGAAAATTTGAATTAACTTCTTGAAATGATGCATTCACGCTTATCCTGAAACTAAATTTAAATCAACTTTTTTGCAGTAACACACTCACATTTTTCATGAAACAAATAATTTTTTTTTCAGGAATCCACTCTCTGGAACCTATAACGAATTTGTAAAAAACATCTTTCTAGGCATCCACTCTCCCTAATCTTGCAAGAAAATTTCAATTAACTTGTTGAAATATTGCAATCACCCTTATCCAAAAACGATATTTAAATCAACTTTTTTGCAGTAACACACTCACATTTTTCATAAAACAAACACATTTTTTTCAGGAATCTACTCTCTGGAACCTAAAACTAATTTAAAAAAAACATCTTTCTAGGCATCCACTGTCCCTAATCGTGCAAGAAAATTTCAATTGACTTGTTGAAATATTGCAATCACCCTTATCCAAAAACGAAATTTAAATCAACTTTTTAGCAGTAACACACTCACATTTTTCATAAAACAAACACATTTTTTTCAGGAATCTACTCTCTGAAACCTAAAACTAATTTTAAAAAAACATCTCTCTAGGCATCCACTAACCCTAATCGTGCAAGAAAATTTCAATTGACTTGTTGAAATATTGCAATCACCCTTATCCAAAAACGAAATTTAAATCAACTTTTTAGCAGTAACACACTCACATTTTTCATAAAACAAACAAATTTTTTTCAGGAATCAACTCTCTGGAACCTAAAACAAATATAAAAAAATATCTTTCTATGCATCCACTCTCCCTAATCGTGCAAGAAAATTTCAATTAACTAGTTGAAATAATGCAATCATGCCTATCCTGAAGCTAAATTTAAATAAACTTTTTAGCAGTAACACACTCATATTTTTCATAAAACAAACACATTTTTTTCAGGAATCAACTCTCTGGAACCTAAAACAAATATAAAAAAAATCTTTCTATGCATCCACTCTCCCTAATCGTGCAAGAAAATTTGAATTAACTTGTTGAAATTATGCATTCACGCTTATCCTGAAACTAAATTTAAATCAACTTTTTTGCAGTAACACACTCACATTTTTCATGAAACAAATAATTTTTTTTTTTTCAGGAATCCACTCTCTGGAACCCATAACGAATTTGTAAAAAACATCTTTCTAGGCATCCACTCTCCCTAATCTTGCAAGAAAATTTCAATTAACTTGTTGAAATATTGCAATCACCCTTATCCAAAAACGATATTTAAATCAACTTTTTTGCAGTAACACACTTACATTTTTCATAAAACAAACACATTTTTTTCAGGAATCTACTCTCTGGAATCTAAAACTAATTTTTAAAAAACATCTTTCTAGGCATCCACTGTCCCTAATCGTGCAAGAAAATTTCAATTGACTTGTTGAAATATTGCAATCACCCTTATCCAAAAATGAAATTTAAATTAACTTTTTAGCAGTAACACACTCACATTTTTCATAAAACAAAGACATTTTTTTCAGGAATCTACTCTCTGGAACCTAAAACTAATTTTAAAAAAACATCTTTCTAGGCATCCACTGTCCCTAATCGTGCAATAAAATTTCAATTGACTTGTTGAAATATTGCAATCACCCTTATTCAAAAACGAAATTTAAATCAACTTTTTAGCAGTAACACCCTCACATTTTTCATAAAACAAACAAATTTTTTTCAGGAATCTACTCTCTGAAACCTAATACTAATTTAAAAAAAGAAATCTTTCTATGCATCCACTGTCCCTAATCGTGCAAGAAAATTTCAATTGACTTGTTGAAGTATTGCAATCACCCTTATCCAAAAACGAAATTTAAATCAACTTTTTATCAGTAACACACTCACATTTTTCATAAAACAAACACATTTTTTTCAGGAATCTACTCTCTGGAACCTAAAACTAATTTTAAAAAAAGATCTTTCTAGGCATCCACTGTCCCTAATCGTGCAAGAAAATTTCAATTGACTTGTTGAAATATTGCAATCACCCTTATCCAAAAACGAAATTTAAATCAACTTTTTAGCAGTAACACACTCACATTTTTCATAAAACAAACACATTTTTTTCAGGAATCTACTCTCTGAAACCTAAAACTAATTTAAAAAAAATATCTTTCTAGGCATCCACTGTCCCTAATCGTGCAAGAAAATTTCAATTGACTTGTTGAAATATTGCAATCACCCTTATTCAAAAACGAAATTTAAATCAACTTTTTAGCAGTAACACCCTCACATTTTTCATAAAACAAACACATTTTTTTCAGGAATCTACTCTCTGAAACCTAAAACTAATTAAAAAAAACATCTTTCTAGGCATCCACTCTCCCTAATCTTCCAAGAAAATTTCAATTAACTTATTGAAATATTGCAATCACCCTTATCCAAAAACGATATTTAAATCAACTTTTTAGCAGTAACACACTCACATTTTTCATAAAACAAACACATTTTTTTCAGGAATCTACTCTCTGCAATCTAAAACTAATTTTAAAAAAACATCTTTCTAGGCATCCACTGTCCCTAATCGTGCAAGAAAATTTCAATTGACTTGTTGAAATATTGCAATCACCCTTATCCAAAAATGAAATTTAAATCAACTTTTTAGCAGTAACACACTCACATTTTTCATAAAACAAACACATTTTTTTCAGGAATCTACTCTCTGGAACCTAAAACTAATTTTAAAAAAACATCTTTCTAGGCATCCACTGTCCCTAATCGTGCAAGAAAATTTCAATTGACTTGTTGAAATATTGCAATCACCCTTATTCAAAAACGAAATTTAAATCAAGTTTTTAGCAGTAACACCCTCACATTTTTCATAAAACAAACAAATTTTTTTCAGGAATCTACTCTCTGGAACCTAAAACTAATTTAAAAAAAACATCTTTCTAGGCATCCACTGTCCCTAATCGTGCAAGAAAATTTCAATTGACTAGTTGAAATATTGCAAGCACCCTTATCCAAAAATGAAATTTAAATCAACTTTTTAGCAGTAACACACTCACATTTTTCATAAAACAAACACATTTTTTTCAGGAATCTACTCTCTGAAACCTAAAACTAATTTTAAAAAAACATCTTTCTAGGCATCCACTGTCCCTAATCGTGCAACAAAATTTCAATTGACTTATTGAAATATTGCAATCACCCTTATTCAAAAACGAAATTTAAATCAACTTTTTAGCAGTAACACCCTCACATTTTTCATAAAACAAACACATTTTTTTCAGGAATCTACTCTGTGAAACCTAATACTAATTTAAAAAAGAAATCTTTCTATGCATCCACTCTCCCTAATCGTGCAAGAAAATTTCAATTAACTAGTTGAAATAATGCAATCATGCCTATCCTGAAGCTAAATTTAAATAAACTTTTTAGCAGTAACACACTCATATTTTTCATAAAACAAACACATTTTTTTCAGGAATCAACTCTCTGGAACCTAAAACAAATATAAAAAAAACATCTTTCTATGCATCCACTCTGCCTAATCGTGCAAGAAAATTTGAATTAACTTGTTGAAATGATGCATTCACGCTTATCCTGAAACTAAATTTAAATCAACTTTTTTGCAGTAACACACTCACATTTTTCATGAAACAAATATTTTTTTTTCAGGAATCCACTCTCTGGAACCTATAACGAATTTGTAAAAAACATCTTTCTAGGCATCCACTCTCCCTAATCTTGCAAGAAAATTTCAATTAACTTGTTGAAATATTGCAATCACCCTTATCCAAAAACGATATTTAAATCAACTTTTTTGCAGTAACACACTCACATTTTTCATAAAACAAACACATTTTTTTCAGGAATCTACTCTCTGGAACCTAAAACTAATTTTAAAAAAACATCTTTCTAGGCATCCACTGTCCCTAATCGTGCAAGAAAATTTCAATTGACTTGTTGAAATATTGCAATCACCCTTATTCAAAAACGAAATTTAAATCAACTTTTTAGCAGTAACACCCTCACATTTTTCATAAAACAAACACATTTTTTTCAGGAATCTACTCTCTGGAACCTAAAACTAATTTAAAAAAAACATCTTTCTAGGCATCCACTGTCCCTAATCGTGCAAGAACATTTTAATTGACTTGTTGAAATATTGCAATCACCCTTATTCAAAAACGAAATTTAAATCAACTTTTTAGCAGTAACACCCTCACATTTTTCATAAAACAAAAACATTTTTTTCAGGAATCTACTCTCTGGAACCTAAAACTAATTTTAAAAAAACATCTTTCTAGGCATCCACTGTCCCTAATCGTGCAAGAAAATTTCAATTGACTTGTTGAAGTATTGCAATCACCCTTATCCAAAAACGAAATTTAAATCAACTTTTTAGCAGTAACACACTCACATTTTTCATAAAACAAACACATTTTTTTTCAGGAATCTACTCTCTGGAACCTAAAACTAATTTTAAAAAAACATCTTTCTAGGCATCCACTGTCCCTAATTGTGCAAGAAAATTTCAATTGACTTGTTGAAATATTGCAATCACCCTTATCCAAAAACGAAATTTAAATCAACTTTTTAGCAGTAACACACTCACATTTTTCATAAAACAAACACATTTTTTTCAGGAATCTACTCTCTGAAACCTAAAACTAATTTTAAAAAAACATCTTTCTAGGCATCCACTGTCCCTAATCGTGCAACAAAATTTCAATTGACTTATTGAAATATTGCAATCACCCTTATTCAAAAACGAAATTTAAATCAACTTTTTAGCAGTAACACCCTCACATTTTTCATAAAACAAACACATTTTTTTCAGGAATCTACTCTGTGAAACCTAATACTAATTTAAAAAAGAAATCTTTCTATGCATCCACTCTCCCTAATCGTGCAAGAAAATTTCAATTAACTAGTTGAAATAATGCAATCATGCCTATCCTGAAGCTAAATTTAAATAAACTTTTTAGCAGTAACACACTCATATTTTTCATAAAACAAACACATTTTTTTCAGGAATCAACTCTCTGGAACCTAAAACAAATATAAAAAAAACATCTTTCTATGCATCCACTCTCCCTAATCGTGCAAGAAAATTTGAATTAACTTGTTGAAATGATGCATTCACGCTTATCCTGAAACTAAATTTAAATCAACTTTTTAGCAGTAACACACTCACATTTTTCATAAAACAAACACATTTTTTTCAGGAATCTACTCTCTGAAACCTAAAACTAATTTTAAAAAAATATCTTTCTAGGCATCCACTGTCCCTAATCGTGCAAGAAAATTTCAATTGACTTGTTGAAATATTGCAATCACCCTTATTCAAAAACGAAATTTAAATCAACTTTTTAGCAGTAACACCCTCACATTTTTCATAAAACAAACACATTTTTTTCAGGAATCTACTCTCTGAAACCTAAAACTAATTAAAAAAAAACATCTTTCTAGGCATCCACTCTCCCTAATCTTCCAAGAAAATTTCAATTAACTTATTGAAATATTGCAATCACCCTTATCCAAAAACGATATTTAAATCAACTTTTTAGCAGTAACACACTCACATTTTTCATAAAACAAACACATTTTTTCAGGAATCTACTCTCTGGAACCTAAAACTAATTTTAAAAAAACATCTTTCTAGGCATCCACTGTCCCTAATCGTGCAAGAAAATTTCAATTGACTTGTTGAAATATTGCAATCACCCTTATCCAAAAACGATATTTAAATCAACTTTTTAGCAGTAACACACTCACATTTTTCATAAAACAAACACATTTTTTTCAGGAATCTACTCTCTGGAACCTAAAACTAATTTTAAAAAAACATCTTTCTAGGCATCCACTGTCCCTAATCGTGCAAGAAAATTTCAATTGACTTGTTGAAATATTGCAATCACCCTTATTCAAAAACGAAATTTAAATCAACTTTTTAGCAGTAACACCCTCACATTTTTCATAAAACAAACACATTTTTTTCAGGAATCTACTCTCTGGAACCTAAAACTAATTTAAAAAAAACATCTTTCTAGGCATCCACTGTCCCTAATCGTGCAAGAAAATTTCAATTGACTTGTTGAAATATTGCAATCACCCTTATTCAAAAACGAAATTTAAATCAACTTTTTAGCAGTAACACCCTCACATTTTTCATAAAACAAAAACATTTTTTTCAGGAATCTACTCTCTGGAACCTAAAACTAATTTTAAAAAAACATCTTTCTAGGCATCCACTGTCCCTAATCGTGCAAGAAAATTTCAATTGACTTGTTGAAGTATTGCAATCCCCCTTATCCAAAAACGAAATTTAAATCAACTTTTTAGCAGTAACACACTCACATTTTTCATAAAACAAACACATTTTTTTCAGGAATCTACTCTCTGAAACCTAAAACTAATTTTAAAAAAACATCTTTCTAGGCATCCACTGTCCCTAATCGTGCAACAAAATTTCAATTGACTTATTGAAATATTGCAATCACCCTTATTCAAAAACGAAATTTAAATAAACTTTTTAGCAGTAACACCCTCACATTTTTCATAAAACAAACACATTTTTTTGAGGAATCTACTCTGTGAAACCTAATACTAATTTAAAAAAGAAATCTTTCTATGCATCCACTCTCCCTAATCGTGCAAGAAAATTTCAATTAACTAGTTGAAATAATGCAATCATGCCTATCCTGAAGCTAAATTTAAATAAACTTTTTAGCAGTAACACACTCATATTCTTCATAAAACAAACACAATTTTTTTCAGGAATCAACTCTCTGGAACCTAAAACAAATATAAAAAAAACATCTTTCTATGCATCCACTCTCCCTAATCGTGCAAGAAAATTTGAATTAACTTGTTGAAATGATGCATTCACGCTTATCCTGAAACTAAATTTAAATCAACTTTTTTGCAGTAACACACTCACATTTTTCATGAAACAAATAATTTTTTTTTCAGGAATCCACTCTCTGGAACCTATAACGAATTTGTAAAAAACATCTTTCTAGGCATCCACTCTCCCTAATCTTGCAAGAAAATTTCAATTAACTTGTTGAAATATTGCAATCACCCTTATCCAAAAACGAAATTTAAATCAACTTTTTAGCAGTAACACACTCACATTTTTCATAAAACAAACACATTTTTTTCAGGAATCTACTCTCTGGAATCTAAAACTAATTTTAAAAAAACATCTTTCTAGGCATCCACTGTCCCTAATCGTGCAAGAAAATTTCAATTGACTTGTTGAAATATTGCAATCACCCTTATCCAAAAACGAAATTTAAATCAACTTTTTAGCAGTAACACACTCACATTTTTCATAAAACAAACACATTTTTTTCAGGAATCTACTCTCTGAAACCTAAAACTAATTTTAAAAAAACATCTTTCTAGGCATCCACTGTCCCTAATCGTGCAACAAAATTTCAATTGACTTATTGAAATATTGCAATCACCCTTATTCAAAAACGAAATTTAAATAAACTTTTTAGCAGTAACACCCTCACATTTTTCATAAAACAAACACTTTTTTTCAGGAATCTACTCTGTGAAACCTAATACTAATTTAAAAAAGAAATCTTTCTATGCATCCACTCTCCCTAATCGTGCAAGAAAATTTCAATTAACTAGTTGAAATAATGCAATCATGCCTATCCTGAAGCTAAATTTAAATAAACTTTTTAGCAGTAACACACTCATATTCTTCATAAAACAAACACAATTTTTTTCAGGAATCAACTCTCTGGAGCCTAAAACAAATATAAAAAAAACATCTTTCTATGCATCCACTCTCCCTAATCGTGCAAGAAAATTTGAATTAACTTGTTGAAATGATGCATTCACGCTTATCCTGAAACTAAATTTAAATCAACTTTTTTGCAGTAACACACTCACATTTTTCATGAAACAAATAATTTTTTTTTCAGGAATCCACTCTCTGGAACCTATAACGAATTTGTAAAAAACATCTTTCTAGGCATCCACTCTCCCTAATCTTGCAAGAAAATTTCAATTAACTTGTTGAAATATTGCAATCACCCTTATCCAAAAACGATATTTAAATCAACTTTTTTGCAGTAACACACTCACATTTTTCATAAAACAAACACATTTTTTTCAGGAATCTACTCTCTGGAACCTAAAACTAATTTTAAAAAAACATCTTTCTAGGCATCCACTGTCCCTAATCGTGCAAGAAAATTTCAATTGACTTGTTGAAATATTGCAATCACCCTTATCCAAAAATGAAATTTAAATCAACTTTTTAGCAGTAACACACTCACATTTTTCATAAAAGAAACACATTTTTTTCAGGAATCTACTCTCGGGAACCTAAAACTAATTTTAAAAAAACATCTTTCTAGGCATCCACTGTCCCTAATCGTGCAAGGAAATTTCAATTGACTTGTTGAAATATTGCAATCACCCTTATTCAAAAACGAAATTTAAATCAACTTTTTAGCAGTAACACCCTCACATTTTTCATAAAACATACACATTTTTTTCAGGAATCTACTCTCTGAAACCTAATACTAATTTAAAAAAGAAATCTTTCTATGCATCCACTGTCCCTAATCGTGCAAGAAAATTTCAATTGACTTGTTGAAGTATTGCAATCACCCTTATTCAAAAACGAAATTTAAATCAACTTTTTAGCAGTAACACACTCACATTTTTAATAAAACAAACACATTTTTTTCAGGAATCTACTCTCTGGAACCTAAAACTAATTTTAAAAAAACATCTTTCTAGGCATCCACTGTCCCTAATCGTGCAAGAAAATTTCAATTGACTTGTTGAAATATTGCAATCACCCTTATCCAAAAACGAAATTTAAATCAACTTTTTAGCAGTAACACACTCACATTTTTCATAAAACAAACACATTTTTTTCAGGAATCTACTCTCTGAAACCTAAAACTAATTTTAAAAACAATATCTTTCTAGGCATCCACTCTCCCTAATCTTGCAAGAAAATTTCAATTAACTTGTTGAAATATTGCAATCACCCTTATCCAAAAACGAAATTTAAATCAACTTTTTAGCAGTAACACACTCACATTTTTCATAAAACAAACACATTTTTTTCAGGAATCTACTCTCTGGAACCTAAAACTAATTTTAAAAAAACATCTTTCTAGGCATCCACTGTCCCTAATCGTGCAAGAAAATTTCAATTGACTTGTTGAAATATTGCAATCACCCTTATCCAAAAACGAAATTTAAATCAACTTTTTAGCAGTAACACACTCACATTTTTCATAAAACAAACACATTTTTTTCAGGAATCTACTCTCTGAAACCTAAAACTAATTTTAAAAAAACATCTTTCTAGGCATCCACTGTCCCTAATCGTGCAACAAAATTTCAATTGACTTATTGAAATATTGCAATCACCCTTATTCAAAAACGAAATTTAAATAAACTTTTTAGCAGTAACACCCTCACATTTTTCATAAAACAAACACATTTTTTTCAGGAATCTACTCTGTGAAACCTAATACTAATTTAAAAAAGAAATCTTTCTATGCATCCACTCTCCCTAATCGTGCAAGAAAATTTCAATTAACTAGTTGAAATAATGCAATCATGCCTATCCTGAAGCTAAATTTAATAAACTTTTTAGCAGTAACACACTCATATTCTTCATAAAACAAACACAATTTTTTTCAGGAATCAACTCTCTGGAACCTAAAACAAATATAAAAAAAACATCTTTCTATGCATCCACTCTCCCTAATCGTGCAAGAAAATTTGAATTAACTTGTTGAAATGATGCATTCACGCTTATCCTGAAACTAAATTTAAATCAACTTTTTTGCAGTAACACACTCACATTTTTCATGAAACAAATAATTTTTTTTTCAGGAATCCACTCTCTGGAACCTATAACGAATTTGTAAAAAACATCTTTCTAGGCATCTACTCTCCCTAATCTTGCAAGAAAATTTCAATTAACTTGTTGAAATATTGCAATCACCCTTATCCAAAAACGATATTTAAATCAACTTTTTTGCAGTAACACACTCACATTTTTCATAAAACAAACACATTTTTTTCAGGAATCTACTCTCTGGAACCTAAAACTAATTTTAAAAAAACATCTTTCTAGGCATCCACTGTCCCTAATCGTGCAAGAAAATTTCAATTGACTTGTTGAAATATTGCAATCACCCTTATCCAAAAATGAAATTTAAATCAACTTTTTAGCAGTAACACACTCACATTTTTCATAAAAGAAACACATTTTTTTCAGGAATCTACTCTATGGAACCTAAAACTAATTTTAAAAAAACATCTTTCTAGGCATCCACTGTCCCTAATCGTGCAAGAAAATTTCAATTGACTTGTTGAAATATTGCAATCACCCTTATTCAAAAACGAAATTTAAATCAACTTTTTAGCAGTAACACCCTCACATTTTTCATAAAACATACACATTTTTTTCAGGAATCTACTCTCTGAAACCTAATACTAATTTAAAAAAGAAATCTTTCTATGCATCCACTGTCCCTAATCGTGCAAGAAAATTTCAATTGACTTGTTGAAGTATTGCAATCACCCTTATTCAAAAACGAAATTTAAATCAACTTTTTAGCAGTAACACACTCACATTTTTCATAAAACAAACACATTTTTTTCAGGAATCTACTCTCTGGAACCTAAAACTAATTTTAAAAAAACATCTTTCTAGGCATCCACTGTCCCTAATCGTGCAAGAAAATTTCAATTGACTTGTTGAAATATTGCAATCACCCTTATCCAAAAACGAAATTTAAATCAACTTTTTAGCAGTAACACACTCACATTTTTCATAAAACAAACACATTTTTTTCAGGAATCTACTCTCTGAAACCTAAAACTAATTTTAAAAACAATATCTTTCTAGGCATCCACTGTCCCTAATCGTGCAAGAAAATTTCAATTGACTTGTTGAAATATTGCAATCACCCTTATCCAAAAACGAAATTTAAATCAACTTTTTAGCAGTAACACACTCACATTTTTCATAAAACAAACACATTTTTTTCAGGAATCTACTCTCTGAAACCTAAAACTAATTTAAAAAAAATATCTTTCTAGGCATCCACTGTCCCTAATCGTGCAAGAAAATTTCAATTGACTTGTTGAAATATTGCAATCACCCTTATTCAAAAACGAAATTTAAATCAACTTTTTAGCAGTAACACCCTCACATTTTTCATAAAACAAACACATTTTTTTCAGGAATCTACTCTCTGAAACCTAAAACTAATTAAAAAAAAACATCTTTCTAGGCATCCACTCTCCCTAATCTTCCAAGAAAATTTCAATTAACTTATTGAAATATTGCAATCACCCTTATCCAAAATTGATATTTAAATCAACTTTTTAGCAGTAACACACTCACATTTTTCATAAAACAAACAAATTTTTTTCAGGAATCTACTCTCTGGAACCTAAAACTAATTTAAAAAAAACATCTTTCTAGGCATCCACTGTCCCTAATCGTGCAAGAAAATTTCAATTGACTAGTTGAAATATTGCAAGCACCCTTATCCAAAAACGAAATTTAAATCAACTTTTTAGCAGTAACACACTCACATTTTTCATAAAACAAACACATTTTTTTCAGGAATCTACTCTCTGGAACCTAAAACTAATTTTAAAAAAACATCTTTCTAGGCATCCACTGTCCCTAATCGTGCAAGAAAATTTCAATTGACTTGTTGAAATATTGCAATCACCCTTATTCAAAAACGAAATTTAAATCAACTTTTTAGCAGTAACACCCTCACATTTTTCATAAAACAAACAAATTTTTTTCAGGAATCTACTCTCTGGAACCTAAAACTAATTTAAAAAAAACATCTTTCTAGGCATCCACTGTCCCTAATCGTGCAAGAAAATTTCAATTGACTAGTTGAAATATTGCAAGCACCCTTATCCAAAAACGAAATTTAAATCAACTTTTTAGCAGTAACACACTCACATTTTTCATAAAACAAACACATTTTTTTCAGGAATCTACTCTCTGAAACCTAAAACTAATTTTAAAAAAACATCTTTCTAGGCATCCACTGTCCCTAATCGTGCAACAAAATTTCAATTGACTTATTGAAATATTGCAATCACCCTTATTCAAAAACGAAATTTAAATCAACTTTTTAGCAGTAACACCCTCACATTGTTCATAAAACAAACACATTTTTTTCAGGAATCTACTCTGTGAAACCTAAAACTAATTTAAAAAAGAAATCTTTCTATGCATCCACTCTCCCTAATCGAGCAAGAAAATTTCAATTAACTAGTTGAAATAATGCAATCATGCCTATCCTGAAGCTAAATTTAAATAAACTTTTTAGCAGTAACACACTCATATTTTTCATAAAACAAACACATTTTTTTCAGGAATCAACTCTCTGGAACCTAAAACAAATATAAAAAAAACATCTTTCTATGCATCCACTCTGCCTAATCGTGCAAGAAAATTTGAATTAACTTGTTGAAATGATGCATTCACGCTTATCCTGAAACTAAATTTAAATCAACTTTTTTGCAGTAACACACTCACATTTTTCATGAAACAAATAATTTTTTTTTCAGGAATCCACTCTCTGGAACCTATAACGAATTTGTAAAAAACATCTTTCTAGGCATCCACTCTCCCTAATCTTGCAAGAAAATTTCAATTAACTTGTTGAAATATTGCAATCACCCTTATCCAAAAACGATATTTAAATCAACTTTTTTGCAGTAACACACTCACATTTTTCATAAAACAAACACATTTTTTTCAGGAATCTACTCTCTGGAACCTAAAACTAATTTTAAAAAAACATCTTTCTAGGCATCCACTGTCCCTAATCGTGCAAGAAAATTTCAATTGACTTGTTGAAATATTGCAATCACCCTTATCCAAAAATGAAATTTAAATCAACTTTTTAGCAGTAACACACTCACATTTTTCATAAAAGAAACAAATTTTTTTCAGGAATCTACTCTCTGGAACCTAAAACTAATTTTAAAAAAACATCTTTCTAGGCATCCACTGTCCCTAATCGTGCAAGAAAATTTCAATTGACTTGTTGAAATATTGCAATCACCCTTATCCAAAAACGAAATTTAAATCAACTTTTTAGCAGTAACACATTCACATTTTTCATAAAACAAACACATTTTTTTCAGGAATCTACTCTCTGAAACCTAAAACTAATTTAAAAAAAAAATCTTTCTAGGCATCCACTGTCCCTAATCGTGCAAGAAAATTTCAATTGACTTGTTGAAATATTGCAATCACCCTTATCCAAAAACGAAATTTAAATCAACTTTTTAGCAGTAACACACTCACATTTTTCATAAAACAAACACATTTTTTTCAGGAATCTACTCTCTGAAACCTAAAACTAATTTAAAAAAAATATCTTTCTAGGCATCCACTGTCCCTAATCGTGCAAGAAAATTTCAATTGACTTGTTGAAATATTGCAATCACCCTTATTCAAAAACGAAATTTAAATCAACTTTTTAGCAGTAACACCCTCACATTTTTCATAAAACAAACACATTTTTTTCAGGAATCTACTCTCTGAAACCTAAAACTAATTTAAAAAAAACATCTTTCTAGGCATCCACTCTCCCTAATCTTCCAAGAAAATTTCAATTAACTTATTGAAATATTGCAATCACCCTTATCCAAAAACGATATTTAAATCAATTTTTTAGCAGTAACACACTCACATTTTTCATAAAACAAACACATTTTTTTCAGGAATCTACTCTCTGGAACCTAAAACTAATTTTAAAAAAACATCTTTCTAGGCATCCACTGTCCCTAATCGTGCAAGAAAATTTCAATTGACTTGTTGAAATATTGCAATCACCCTTATCCAAAAACGATATTTAAATCAACTTTTTAGCAGTAACACACTCACATTTTTCATAAAACAAACACATTTTTTTCAGGAATCTACTCTCTGGAACCTAAAACTAATTTTAAAAAAACATCTTTCTAGGCATCCACTGTCCCTAATCGTGCAAGAAAATTTCAATTGACTTGTTGAAATATTGCAATCACCCTTATTCAAAAACGAAATTTAAATCAACTTTTTAGCAGTAACACCCTCACATTTTTCATAAAACAAACACATTTTTTTCAGGAATCTACTCTCTGGAACCTAAAACTAATTTAAAAAAAACATCTTTCTAGGCATCCACTGTCCCTAATCGTGCAAGAAAATTTCAATTGACTTGTTGAAATATTGCAATCACCCTTATTCAAAAACTAAATTTAAATCAACTTTTTAGCAGTAACACCCTCACATTTTTCATAAAACAAAAACATTTTTTTCAGGAATCTACTCTCTGGAACCTAAAACTAATTTTAAAAAAACATCTTTCTAGGCATCCACTGTCCCTAATCGTGCAAGAAAATTTCAATTGACTTGTTGAAGTATTGCAATCACCCTTATCCAAAAATGAAATTTAAATCAACTTTTTAGCAGTAACACACTCACATTTTTCATAAAACAAACACATTTTTTTTCAGGAATCTACTCTCTGGAACCTAAAACTAATTTAAAAAAAACATCTTTCTAGGCATCCACTGTCCCTAATTGTGCAAGAAAATGTCAATTGACTTGTTGAAATATTGCAATCACCCTTATCCAAAAACGAAATTTAAATCAACTTTTTAGCAGTAACACACTCACATTTTTCATAAAACAAACACATTTTTTTCAGGAATCTACTCTCTGAAACCTAAAACTAATTTTAAAAAAACATCTTTCTAGGCATCCACTGTCCCTAATCGTGCAACAAAATTTCAATTGACTTATTGAAATATTGCAATCACCCTTATTCAAAAATGAAATTTAAATCAACTTTTTAGCAGTAACACCCTCACATTTTTCATAAAACAAACACATTTTTTTCAGGAATCTACTCTGTGAAACCTAATACTAATTTAAAAAAGAAATCTTTCTATGCATCCACTCTCCCTAATCGTGCAAGAAAATTTCAATTAACTAGTTGAAATAATGCAATCATGCCTATCCTGAAGCTAAATTTAAATAAACTTTTTAGCAGTAACACACTCATATTTTTCATAAAACAAACACATTTTTTTCAGGAATCTACTCTCTGAAACCTAAAACTAATTTTAAAAAAATATCTTTCTAGGCATCCACTGTCCCTAATCGTGCAAGAAAATTTCAATTGACTTGTTGAAATATTGCAATCACCCTTATTCAAAAACGAAATTTAAATCAACTTTTTAGCAGTAACACCCTCACATTTTTCATAAAACAAACACATTTTTTTCAGGAATCTACTCTCTGAAACCTAAAACTAATTAAAAAAAAACATCTTTCTAGGCATCCACTCTCCCTAATCTTCCAAGAAAATTTCAATTAACTTATTGAAATATTGCAATCACCCTTATCCAAAAACGATATTTAAATCAACTTTTTAGCAGTAACACACTCACATTTTTCATGAAACAAACACATTTTTTTCAGGAATCTACTCTCTGGAACCTAAAACTAATTTTAAAAAAACATCTTTCTAGGCATCCACTGTCCCTAATCGTGCAAGAAAATTTCAATTGACTTGTTGAAATATTGCAATCACCCTTATTCAAAAACGAAATTTAAATCAACTTTTTAGCAGTAACACCCTCACATTTTTCATAAAACAAACACATTTTTTTCAGGAATCTACTCTCTGAAACCTAAAACTAATTTAAAAAAACATCTTTCTAGGCATCCACTCTCCCTAATCTTCCAAGAAAATTTCAATTAACTTATTGAAATATTGCAATCACCCTTATCCAAAAACGATATTTAAATCAACTTTTTAGCAGTAACACACTCACATTTTTCATAAAACAAATAAATTTTTTTCAGGAATCTACTCTCTGGAACCTAAAACTAATTTTAAAAAAACATCTTTCTAGGCATCCACTGTCCCTAATCGTGCAAGAAAATTTCAATTGACTTGTTGAAATATTGCAATCACCCTTATCCAAAAACGATATTTAAATCAACTTTTTAGCAGTAACACACTCACATTTTTCATAAAACAAACACATTTTTTTCAGGAATCTACTCTCTGGAACCTAAAACTAATTTTAAAAAAACATCTTTCTAGGCATCCACTGTCCCTAATCGTGCAAGAAAATTTCAATTGACTTGTTGAAATATTGCAATCACCCTTATTCAAAAATGAAATTTAAATCAACTTTTTAGCAGTAACACCCTCACATTTTTCATAAAACAAACACATTTTTTTCAGGAATCTACTCTCTGGAACCTAAAACTAATTTAAAAAAAAGATCTTTCTAGGCATCCACTGTCCCTAATCGTGCAAGAAAATTTCAATTGACTTGTTGAAATATTGCAATCACCCTTATTCAAAAACTAAATTTAAATCAACTTTTTAGCAGTAACACCCTCACATTTTTCATAAAACAAAAACATTTTTTTCAGGAATCTACTCTCTGGAACCTAAAACTAATTTTAAAAAAACATCTTTCTAGGCATCCACTGTCCCTAATCGTGCAAGAAAATTTCAATTGACTTGTTGAAGTATTGCAATCACCCTTATCCAAAAACGAAATTTAAATCAACTTTTTAGCAGTAACACACTCACATTTTTCATAAAACAAACACATT
Organism: Lissotriton vulgaris; assembly: GCF_964263255.1. Classification (NCBI taxonomy): domain Eukaryota; kingdom Metazoa; phylum Chordata; class Amphibia; order Caudata; family Salamandridae; genus Lissotriton; species Lissotriton vulgaris. The sequence goes on along the minus strand of NW_028242648.1, from coordinate 3,425 downwards.
TTTTTTCAGGAATCTACTCTCTGGAACCTAAAACTAATTTAAAAAAAAACATCTTTCTAGGCATCCACTGTCCCTAATTGTGCAAGAAAATTTCAATTGACTTGTTGAAATATTGCAATCACCCTTATCCAAAAACGAAATTTAAATCAACTTTTTAGCAGTAACACACTCACATTTTTCATAAAACAAACACATTTTTTTCAGGAATCTACTCTCTGAAACCTAAAACTAATTTTAAAAAAACATCTTTCTAGGCATCCACTGTCCCTAATCGTGCAACAAAATTTCAATTGACTTATTGAAATATTGCAATCACCCTTATTCAAAAACGAAATTTAAATCAACTTTTTAGCAGTAACACCCTCACATTTTTCATAAAACAAACACATTTTTTTCAGGAATCTACTCTGTGAAACCTAATACTAATTTAAAAAAGAAATCTTTCTATGCATCCACTCTCCCTAATCGTGCAAGAAAATTTCAATTAACTAGTTGAAATAATGCAATCATGCCTATCCTGAAGCTAAATTTAAATAAACTTTTTAGCAGTAACACACTCATATTTTTCATAAAACAAACACATTTTTTTCAGGAATCTACTCTCTGAAACCTAAAACTAATTTAAAAAAAATATCTTTCTAGGCATCCACTGTCCCTAATCGTGCAAGAAAATTTCAATTGACTTGTTGAAATATTGCAATCACCCTTATTCAAAAACGAAATTTAAATCAACTTTTTAGCAGTAACACCCTCACATTTTTCATAAAACAAACACATTTTTTTCAGGAATCTACTCTCTGAAACCTAAAACTAATTAAAAAAAAACATCTTTCTAGGCATCCACTCTCCCTAATCTTCCAAGAAAATTTCAATTAACTTATTGAAATATTGCAATCACCCTTATCCAAAAACGATATTTAAATCAACTTTTTAGCAGTAACACACTCACATTTTTCATAAAACAAACACATTTTTTTCAGGAATCTACTCTCTGGAACCTAAAACTAATTTTAAAAAAACATCTTTCTAGGCATCCACTGTCCCTAATCGTGCAAGAAAATTTCAATTGACTTGTTGAAATATTGCAATCACCCTTATTCAAAAACGAAATTTAAATCATCTTTTTAGCAGTAACACCCTCACATTTTTCATAAAACAAACACATTTTTTTCAGGAATCTACTCTCTGGAACCTAAAACTAATTTAAAAAAAACATCTTTCTAGGCATCCACTGTCCCTAATCGTGCAAGAAAATTTCAATTGACTTGTTGAAATATTGCAATCACCCTTATTCAAAAACGAAATTTAAATCAACTTTTTAGCAGTAACACCCTCACATTTTTCATAAAACAAAAACATTTTTTTCAGGAATCTACTCTCTGGAACCTAAAACTAATTTTAAAAAAACATCTTTCTAGGCATCCACTGTCCCTAATCGTGCAAGAAAATTTCAATTGACTTGTTGAAGTATTGCAATCACCCTTATCCAAAAACGAAATTTAAATCAACTTTTTAGCAGTAACACACTCACATTTTTCATAAAACAAACACATTTTTTTTCAGGAATCTACTCTCTGGAACCTAAAACTAATTTTAAAAAAACATCTTTCTAGGCATCCACTGTCCCTAATCGTGCAAGAAAATTTCAATTGACTTATTGAAATATTGCAATCACCCTTATCCAAAAACGATATTTAAATCAACTTTTTAGCAGTAACACACTCACATTTTTCATAAAACAAACACATTTTTTTCAGGAATCTACTCTCTGGAACCTAAAACTAATTTTAAAAAAACATCTTTCTAGGCATCCACTGTCCCTAATCGTGCAAGAAAATTTCAATTGACTTGTTGAAATATTGCAATCACCCTTATCCAAAAACGAAATTTAAATCAACTTTTTAGCAGTAACACACTCACATTTTTCATAAAACAAACACATTTTTTTCAGGAATCTACTCTCTGAAACCTAAAACTAATTTTAAAAAAACATCTTTCTAGGCATCCACTGTCCCTAATCGTGCAACAAAATTTCAATTGACTTATTGAAATATTGCAATCACCCTTATTCAAAAACGAAATTTAAATCAACTTTTTAGCAGTAACACCCTCACATTTTTCATAAAACAAACACATTTTTTTCAGGAATCTACTCTGTGAAACCTAATACTAATTTAAAAAAGAAATCTTTCTATGCATCCACTCTCCCTAATCGAGCAAGAAAATTTCAATTAACTAGTTGAAATAATGCAATCATGCCTATCCTGAAGCTAAATTTAAATAAACTTTTTAGCAGTAACACACTCATATTTTTCATAAAACAAACACATTTTTTTCAGGAATCAACTCTCTGGAACCTAAAACAAATATAAAAAAACATCTTTCTATGCATCCACTCTGCCTAATCGTGCAAGAAAATTTGAATTAACTTGTTGAAATGATGCATTCACGCTTATCCTGAAACTAAATTTAAATCAACTTTTTTGCAGTAACACACTCACATTTTTCATGAAACAAATAATTTTTTTTTCAGGAATCCACTCTCTGGAACCTATAACGAATTTGTAAAAAACATCTTTCTAGGCATCCACTCTCCCTAATCTTGCAAGAAAATTTCAATTAACTTGTTGAAATATTGCAATCACCCTTATCCAAAAACGATATTTAAATCAACTTTTTTGCAGTAACACACTCACATTTTTCATAAAACAAACACATTTTTTTCAGGAATCTACTCTCTGGAACCTAAAACTAATTTTAAAAAAACATCTTTCTAGGCATCCACTGTCCCTAATCGTGCAAGAAAATTTCAATTGACTTGTTGAAATATTGCAATCACCCTTATCCAAAAATGAAATTTAAATCAACTTTTTAGCAGTAACACACTCACATTTTTCATAAAAGAAACACATTTTTTTCAGGAATCTACTCTCTGGAACCTAAAACTAATTTTAAAAAAACATCTTTCTAGGCATCCACTGTCCCTAATCGTGCAAGAAAATTTCAATTGACTTGTTGAAATATTGCAATCACCCTTATCCAAAAACGAAATTTAAATCAACTTTTTAGCAGTAACACATTCACATTTTTCATAAAACAAACACATTTTTTCAGGAATCTACTCTCTGAAACCTAAAACTAATTAAAAAAAAAATCTTTCTAGGCATCCACTGTCCCTAATCGTGCAAGAAAATTTCAATTGACTTGTTGAAATATTGCAATCACCCTTATCCAAAAAAGAAATTTAAATCAACTTTTTAGCAGTAACACACTCACATTTTTCATAAAACAAACACAATTTTTTCAGGAATCTACTCTCTGAAACCTAAAACTAATTTTAAAAAAATATCTTTCTAGGCATCCACTGTCCCTAATCGTGCAAGAAAATTTCAATTGACTTGTTGAAATATTGCAATCACCCTTAT
>NW_028242647.1:0-2000 GCF_964263255.1 Lissotriton vulgaris | reverse complement strand
TTTTAATTTGGGAGATTAAGTCCCTTGTATCCTGAGGGTCCCTAGGGGAAAATTAGCCTACTAGGTACGTTCAATAGGCGCCATTGCAGAGTGGTGTAAAAAGGGGCACAGTCTGCACCACCTCTCTGCAACGCAGCGCATTGGCGCTTACTGGAAGCACCTGGTGGGCTAGTTGGCCCCCAGAGTCCCTCATGATTGAAGGGATATTATTCCCCCAACTTAAAACACTCCACAGGGCGTGTTTGCACACGTTACCTAGGGCCCCGATCCCTCCCTTGACGACTGTGTAAACGCGCCCTGTGGACGTTCTAAGTTGGGAGAATGAGTCCCCTTGAAGCCTAAGGGTCCCTAGGGTCAAACTAGCCCACTAGGTACCTCCAGTAAGCGCCACAGAGCTGTGTTGCAGAGAGGTATAAAAAGTGTTTTGTCCCAACACCTGTCTGCAACGCAGGTCCCTGATGCATCCTGGAGATACCTCTTGGGCTAGTTGGCCCTCAGGGATCCTCAGTATTGAAAGAGAATTAATTCTTCAACTCACATCTCGTCACAAGCGCGTTTGCACAATGGTGAAAGAAGGGGGCGTGTCCTGAGGTGACATGTCTGCAAACACGCCCTGTGGCGCTTTTAAGTTTCAGAATTAATTCCTCCTCAATCCTGAGAATCCCTGGGGGCCAACTAGCCTACCAGGTACCTCCAGTATGCGCCCCAGAACTGCGTTGTAGAGAGGTGCTCAGAGGCCACGCCCCTTTTTACAACACTCTGCAACGCAGCTCCGTGACGCTTACTGGAGGTACCTGGTGGGCTAGTTGGCCCCCAGGGACCCACGGATCGAAGAGGAATTAATTCCCCGACTTAAACCGCGCCACAGGGTATGTTTGTTGTATGTTGTCAACTCAGGCCCCACCCCCTCCCTTCACCACTGTGCAGACGCGCCCTGTGGCACATTTTAAGTTGGGGGATTAACTCCCCTTGAATCCTGAGGTTCCCTTGGGTGCAACTAACCTACCAGCAACCTCCACTAAGTGCCACAGAGCTGCGTTCCAGAGTGGTGTAAAAAGGGGCCTCAGAACACCTCTCTGCAACGCAGCCCCCTGACGCATACTGGAGGTTCCTGGTGGGCTAGGTCGCCCCCAGGGACCCCCAGTATTCAAGGAGAACTTGTTCCCCATCTGCAAACGCTCCAGGGGTGCGCGTTTGCAGAGTGATGAAAGGAGGGGTCGGGGCTCCAGCGCTACACAGCCCCCCTTCTTTTTATATTTTTCTGGCCCTGGGGACCCCATCCCCCAGGGCCTGCCCCCTAATTTTCTTTTTATTGAAAAATTGGAATGGGGGCCATGTGGCCCCCCTCCTGAGGCCTTAATTGGCCCCGGGGACCCCATCCCCCGGGGCATGGGCTTTTTTTATTTATTAAACTTTTTTAGGAGGGGGGCTGCGTTGCCCTCCTCCTCTGGCCACTGATGGTCCCGGGGAGCCCAGCCCTCGGGTTGGCCTTTCTATTTTTTTGGTTTTTTTATTTTTCTAATTTTGGGGAGGGGGGGCAGCGTGGCCCCCCTCCCAGGCCTCTTGTAGTCACGGGGACTCCATCCCCCGGGGCTGGTCCTCTCCGTTGGGGACCATGGGGGGTCCTAAATCCGCCCACTGTCTCGCCGGCTCCCCGCGTCCTTCGGGAGCTGGCATTCCTTTTCCACATGGGGAGCTGCTAAGATGCAGCTCCCCGTGTGGAAAAGCAATTTGGTTTGAATTTTGAAAGAGAGAGCAGGTTTCCTTGCTCTCTCTTTCAAAATTCAAACCAAGTTTGCTATGACAGGGCGGGATTCGCCATAGCAAACAACAGGAGCTGGCCGTCACGGGCCCCCCAATTTTTTTCATTTAGTGCCCCGGGGAGGTGGTCGTCCCCGGGATGTGGGCACGGATGAAGCTCCTCCCACACAGGTTTTAAAAAAATTAAAATAAATAGAAGCCCTGGGGGTGGTGGTCCCCGGGGCTGCGGGGGGCCATGA
>NW_028242646.1:0-15490 GCF_964263255.1 Lissotriton vulgaris | reverse complement strand
AAACTACTCGAGTAAGGTCAACAACAGAATACATTCCAGTGAGTACACACATGCATAAAGTGCATGCGACACGATATAAGACCAAGCAATATGGTTTATTTCCTCACAAAAAGGGTTATAAGGTGTAACATGTACCAGAACTTAATAGGAACGTGAAATGTTCTATGGTTAATTTTTTGCTGAGAATTTTTATTGAGAATTTTGTGGTTGAGATTTCTTGTATTATATTCTGAACAGTGATATGATTAGTTAATACCTGTTTGCATACTCATATGAAAATGTACCGACATATTGCTATATTTTTTCAGAACAAAGTCCCCTGAGGAAGAGCATTTGTGCTTGAAATGCATTGGGCAGTTAAGAAATGTGAAATTAACATGTGAACTACTAAAAAGTTAATGATGAAACAATTAACAAGATAAAGGAAATTAAAGAATAAGTAATCATGAACAATATGTGAAGAAAATTATTTTACGTTGTATGAAGAGATATTTTGAGTGCCTATGTGATTGTGAAGCTTGGGTTCAAGTAACGCGTGTCCAATCAGTATCTAAACCTCCCATGCTCAGTGGGAGCATCGCATGAGGCACCAACCACATTGTTGAAATTGATATAAAAAATTTGGAACTTTACAAACATTTAAGGAGTGCGGAGCCACACCCCTAGTGGTTCTAGTGTACACATAGGAGTAGCACATCTCCATTATTCATTGTTTTTATGCAGGAAGGGACACCTTCCTGCACATAACCAATTACCCTTGCAACTCAGGCACCCTTGCACTATGGCAAAGTGGGTCTGTGTTGGTGCTAGGTATCTATTTTTATCACCGGTGCAAGGGAAAACATTGGGGTGCGCCATATTCTTGTACATACTGCGCATCCCTTTTTTTTTTAAATGGCGCAGCGCTGCAAATTTTGCCGCAGTACCTCACTGCGCAATTTCCTTCTTCATATGCCCCACAATGTTTGTAAACAAGGAGAGAAAATAAATCAAACCACCCTTCCTTGCAATTGGGAAAAATAGAGCAAACAGAAGCACTTTCAGGCATGGTGAGCAACTGGGGGCATATTTACAAGGGCATTGAACCACCAGAGCATCCCTTTTTAATGTGCTCTGGTGGCACAATGCCTTGCTCCATATTTATAAAACAGTGTTAAGCCACTTTGCGTGGCTTAACCCCACATTGCCTACCCCGCTTTATAAAAATCTTACCGCGCAGGTGCCCACCCCGCAGAATCACTGCCGCGACCCAGGTGAGGAAGGAGTTGCCCCGGACGTCAGGCGGGGCTCCCGTGAGCTGTTGGGAGTCCGCGCCTTTGCTGATTCAAGAGCCGGAGCGGGAGCCTACCCCGCCGGTTTGTGCCCAGGAATCCCCACTGCGGCCCGGCGATATATCCAGAAGGGTGCCGCTGCTGTTTGCGGCCTCCGCTGCGGCCCACAGAGCCAGGAGAGGGCCACCGCTGCATTGGGGAAGCCGTGCTGGGCCTCGCGAAGCCACGTAGGGCTGCATCACGTGCCTGGGGCACCGGCTACGTCACCGGCCGTGCCCCCAGCCCCGCCGCAAACAGATTGGTTGCCGCTGACGCGCACACTGGAAGGCGCACCCTGATTGGCGGCGGGCGCTGCGCCTCCCGAGGATGGGCCCTGATTGGCCCTGAGGCCAAGGAACTGCCTGGAGCCTCACGAGGCCGACGAAATCCCCGGGTCACCGGAGGCAACCCGGGTGAAGCCCAAGGAGGTGCGGGGCTCCCGTGGTGAAGAGGGAGCCTGTGTAGACAAAAAGAGCCAGGCGGGAGCCTACCCCGCGCTGGCCCAGAGCCCCCGATATGCCCGCAGCCACGGGGAAGCAGAGAGAGGCGGCCGCGCAGGGAGAAACCAGAAGAAGGTGTTGCGGGGCTCCCAGGTGTCGGAAGAGCCACGTTCAAGGACAGGCTGGGCCGCGTAGGAAGAGCCCCCGCCCCGCAGGAATCCTAGTGAGTGGGGCGAGATGGGGGTCTGTCGGAGGCCCTCCGGGGTGGGAGGAGGCCTTCTGAATAGCCAGAGGTAGAGAGGGCAGCGGGGCACATTGCCGGTGCCCGCCCCCTGCGCCTGCCTCATCCTATGGACCAGTGTGGTGTTGGGGCCTACAGCGGATCCAGACCTGACTCTCGATTATTCAACTGCCCCATGGGACAGTGGGCAGTTACCACGAAGGGGGCACTGTCCATCTGGGGAGTCACATGCTCTTCCCCTACCGCTTGGGTTGTATCAGTTACGCATGGTGATGCCTATATGCTAATGTGCCTATGCCCAGTGACTCAGACTGAGGTCCCACGTTGATATGGTTGTGCCCATAATGCATTTTACGCCTAATGTTTTATTTGATGGTGTACTTACCTGCCCCAGGTTCACAGGTTTAGGTCTGGGGTGATATGTGCTGGTCTAGTGCTTACACTGATAAAGTGATGTTGAGCTCCTGGTGCGGCTCTCCGCCATGGGTTACACTGATGTACCTAATGTGTTACATGCCTATTGTTCCTTTTTGCAGGAGACGCCAATGTTTTATCTCATGCTGACCTGCCCAAAGTCTCATGCCTAGTGTTTCTTTCCCTCACATGGATATTGCTGATTGTTCATGTCAATTGTTAACGCTCTTTTTATTTCAGCCCTGAAACCCATGGGCTTACCTTTTTATTCTTTTTCTGATTACCCCTGTAAATAATCCCCCTGGTGTACATTGCCCTGGCGCCCGTTGGCGCCCCATTGTGATTACTGTGTCTTACTTTTGCAGGTTGGAGACAATACATGAGTTATTCTTTATTATCCAAACCGGTGTTGTGTCTCTTTTGTGGTCTGCCTGGTGTGTTGTCTGTGGGTACTGCGTGGATGCTTCACACATGTCCTCAGGAGTTTGGCCTGCCCACTCTGCTCCATGCTACCCCCGTAGAATTGGCTACCCCATTTATAACATTGTTGGCGAGCGGTGGGATAGGACTTGTGTTTGCAAAGTGCCACAGCGGCCTCAGGTTACACTGCAAATAGAGCATTGAAGAGCAATTACAGTCTTTTGTGGGGATTATTGTGTTTTTGCTGATTATTGTGTTTTCTTGATTATTATTTCCTCCTGAAAAGTGTTTTTTGGATTTGTGTCCCCTTGTTACCCTATGGGTGGTGTGTCCCGGATGTACCTTGTCAGGATGGGGTTGGTTTATGATGAGGACTACCTCATGGAGTATACGAAGCAGGAAATAGTGTATTTCTGCAAAGAGAGAGGAATACCCCTAGTAGGTGACTTCCGCAGGAAATTGTTCCTCTGTGAGGCCCTCAAAGGGGGAGAACCCTTAGAGCCAGGTGGGCACCTGTCTGATTACCCCTCCGCGTATTTGAAGGGTGGATTTGGTAGAGACCAGAGGGAGGGCTCCCACTCCATAACCTTGGAGGGTGGTTACTCTGATGATGAGGAGGAAGAAATTGATAGGGCGGAGACGGCAGTAGCTGATGAGGACACCATAGAGAGGGAGTCCCGCACTGGGTTCAGTCCCGGGGGCACTGCCTCATCCCTTTCCCTGTCCCCAGAAGAGTGGGTAGATAGAAAGGAAGAAAGGGAACATCGGCTGGCGCAAAGAAGAAGCTCAGGCATGCCAAAGAGTTAGAGAAGCTGAGGGTGGAAGAGAAGAGGCTAGAGACGGAGATGGTCCTAGAACAAGAGAGGCTAGAGACTGAGAAGGTCCTAGCGCAGGAGAGGCTGGCGGAGGTGGAGAGGGCCTTTGCCAGAGACAGACTAGCTCAGGTGGGTAGGTTGTCCCCTGAGAGTGGGTTTTGTGGTCTGGATTCACCAGTGAGGGTGGGATCCAGTGGTGGCAGCGAGAGTGGTTCCAGTGCAGGGAGTCCCACTCCCAGAGCCCAGGAGACGGTGCCTGATTCCCAGGAAGAGGGGGACGGGTTAGTGTTCGGGGGCAGGGGAAAACTGTCCCACCAGTCCTGGGAGGAGTTTGCGGAGGAGTGTGGGACTGCATTGGAGGATTGGGTGGTGAGTAGAGCAGTGGAGGATTGGGAAGGGCTGTGCCATGCAGTTGTCAGGGAGCATATGCTTAAGAATTGTTTTCCAAAGCTGCGTCACCATCTGTTGCAGTGTGGGTTCTCAGACCCCAGGGAACTTGCAGGGGAGGCAGACCTTTGGGTAAGTGCCAGAGAGTCTAAGAGGGCATTGGGGAGTGATCAAGAAGGGAATAGTGCAGGGATCTTCCGACCCAGCGAGGCGGGAGAGGTGAGGAATAGCCCAGCTAGGTCCCAGGATAGTGAGAGGGTTGGAGGGCTTCACATCCTATCTACAGGAAGGAGTGAGACGGGGAGGTGTCCTGAGGTGCCACACCCACAGTCACAGGGCCTGGAGAGTTTCAGAAGGGAACCCCAGGTTGGGAGCCTATGCTGTCCTGATGTGCCTTCCAGGGAATGGGTTCTCCTCATGTCGGGAGAACCCGGACAATCTGTAATCAGAACTCCAGAGGTTCAGGGGTCTGCTCAGTTGCAGGGTTTAGATCCTGGGCTGGGGTTCCAGGTTCAGGGTTGGTAGGTGGGACGTCTGTAAACAGTGTCCCCCCCGGGTTTGACTCTCAGGGGCACTTCTCCAGGTAGGAGGGTGCGGAACTCTGGGAGGGAGTGCAGAGTGAGGAAGGTCTCTACTCGGTCACCTGTTCAGCCACAGGGCATAGATCCTGGACTGGGGTGCCAGGTTCAGGGGTTGCCTGACCTGGCGGGTGGGACATCTGTAATCAGGGTCCCCGCAGAATTGACTTCCAGGGGTACTACTCCAGGTAGGAGGGTGCAGAACTCTGGGAGGGGGTAGAGGGGATAGAGGACGCACCCCTTTCACCGGTTCAACCTAAGGGTTTAGACCCTAGGTTGGGGAGTCAGTTGCAGGGTCAAGGCCCTGGACTGGGGAGAGAGTGGTGTCCTGAGGGTGTCCCGCGTAGGAGGAGAGGGCGGAACCCCAGAAGGAGAGGTAGGGAGAGGAGAGCCTCGCTTTAGTGGCTGGTCAGCCTGAGGGGGGGGACCCCAGGTGGGAGGACAAGTGACAATTTGGAAGGAGGATAGTGGTCAAAGGGTACTACGGGCCTGAGGCTAAAGCCTCCCACTCTGTGAGAGAACAAGGGCCAGAGACATTTGGATGGCCTAGTGGCCAGTCCTGGCCACATCCCGCTAGAGAGCTTCAGTGGGATGGTTTGGTTGGTGAATGGAGGGTGCGAGAGGGAACCATCGGGTTCCAGAGTGGAGAAGAAACTGCAGGTGCTCCTGTAGTTGTGGGCCGGTGTCCACATTTTTCCGCCCCAAGCAGGGAAGCCCATCAAGGCAATGATTGGTCTAACCTGGCTTTTGGCTGGGGGGGAGTCGTGTTGGACTTTGCCCATTTTCCCAAAATTGTTCGCTTTTTACCCCCCTGTTTAGGATGTCTCCCCATGGTAAATAAAGTTGTATAGGCCATGTGAGGTATGAGATGCCCTGTTTCATGTGACAATGCAATGCAATGGTGTGCAGTTGTTAACCCCCCATTATAGAAATATAGCTTGATGGAATGCTGTATTCAAAATGGATGCCATGGTTGTGCGTTGTGCCACCTGACTGCAGTAGGTTAGCGGTCTAGATGTTAGGTACCCAGCCACCTCTGCTTTTGGAGGGAAAGCTTGGCACCCAGGGTGCTCCACTCCTCCTCCCTGAGCCAGTTAGAACTAGTTTACCTGAGAATTCTAGAAGGCTCTAGCACTGACTGGAAGGTGGGGTGGGGGGGATTTAAATAAGGGGGATGTGCCACCATGTGCTGAGACAGAACTGGGACAGGAATGTGAGGGGACCTGCTGCCAGGGAATACCGTCACTTGGGCCTGTGTGCTGGACACTGCACCCATCTATCACCCTTCTATTGTCCCCCGAGCTAGTGGAAGCCCCACTTCAGGAGTTCAGGCTGCTGTTCAAGAGGAGGGCCACGCTGCAGTGGAGGAAGGTTTCAGCCTACCGCCCTGTTTTGATGAAGCTCCCACTGACTGTTGACCTGGCCCATTAGTGCCTACTTCTCTGTCCCCTGGCCCCTGGAGAAGAAAGGAGGGTCAGCCTAGGTCCCTGAAGCTGCGGGGACCTTGCACCACATGAGCGCCATATCTGAGAGCGCCTGGAAGGGAAGAAGCACCTTGGACTGGACCCCCAGCCCCCCATGAGGTGAGGAGCCTTACCCTGGGGCTTGCTAGTGGGACTTATTACCCCTCAAGCATTGTGATGTGAAGACGCTGGGGGCCCTGCGAAGCGCTAACCGGCTGGAGGTGCTACTGCCTGAACTGTTGTGTAGCCCTGGATGAGTGCTGCCTGCTAAGCGCTATAATCTTGGAGCGCTGTACCTGCTAAGTGCCCTGTTGCAGAGATTGGCCTTAGTTAAGCAGCTCTGTGCTGCCTGGGAGCGCTGTGTATAGCGGGTGCATACCCCTCTTTAAAAAAATCTTACCGCACCCCGCAGAATCACCGCCGCGACCCGGAAGAGGAAGGAGTTGCCCCGGACGTCAGGCGGGGGTCCCGTGAGCTGTTGGGACACCCGCCCCTTTGCTGATTCAAGAACCGGAGGGGGAGCCTACCCCGCCAGTTCGTGCCCAGGAATCTCCACCGCGGCCCGGCGCTACATCCAGAAGAGTGCCGCTGATCTTTGCGGCCTCCGATGCGGCCCCTGGAGCCAGGAAAGGGCTGCCACGGCATTGGGGCAGCCACGCTGGGCCTCGTGTAGCCGGGAAGGGTGGCATCACGTGGCTGGGGCGCCAGCTACGTCACCGGCCGCGCCCCCAGGCCCACCGCACACAGATTGGTTGCCGCTGACACGCCTCCCGAGGATGGGCCCTGATTTGCCCTGAGGCCCAGGAACTGCCTGGAGCCTCGCGAGGCCGACAAAAGCCACGGGTCCCCGGAGGGAACCGGGTGAAGCCCAAGGAGGTGCGGGGCTCCCGTGGTGGAGAGGGAGCCCCGTGAAGACAAAAGGAGCCAGGCGGGAGCCTACCCCGCGCTGGCCCAGAGCCCCCGACGTGCCCGCAGCCCCGGGGAAGCAGCGAGAGGCGGCCGCGCAGGGAGAAGCCGAAAGAAGGTGTTGCCGGGCTCCCAGGTGTCGGGAGAGCCCTGTTCAAGGGCATCCGGAGCCGCGTAGGAAGAGCCCACGCCCCTGCACTGGCTGCCTATAACTAAAAGGGTCCTCCACAAAGTTTTAACAATCACCTTTCGCGCTGTGCATAATTCAGGCCCCACTTACCTAAGAAATAAATTTGTAAAATACTGTCCAAATCGCGCACTAAGATCCTCCAATGCCAATCTTTTGACCATTCCTAGTTTCAGACTCAAAACCCGCGGGGGTAAATCCCTAGCGGTATTGGGTGCCAAAGCATGGAATGCCCTACCCCCTCTATTAAGAGCACTGGACAAGGAGTCTGAGTTCCGCAAGCAATTGAAAACCTGGATTTACAATCTTCCAGACACAATGGCCAGAGCGCTAGTGTGATCCCGGTTATGGTCTCCTTAAGCAGTAAGGCAACCTTTTCATCTGGTTGTCCTCATATTGGCGCCGAGATGCTCCTTGGAGCGATTGCTAGCGCGTTATAAATGGACTCTACATCTACATCTACATCTACATCTGCAGGAATCCTGGTGAGTGGGGCAGAGTGGGGGTCTGCCGGAGGCCCTCCGAGGTGGGAGGAGGCCTTCTGAAGAGCCAGAGGAAGAGAGGGCAATGGGGCACATTGCCGGTGCCCGCCCCGCGCCTGCCTCGTCCTGTGGCCCAGTGTGGTGTTGGGGCCTACAGCAGAGCCAGGCCTGACTCTCGGTTATTCAACTGCCCCATAGGACAGTGCACAGTTACCACGAAGGGGGCACTGTCCATCTGGGGAGTCACGTGCTCTTCCCCCACCGCTTTGGTTGTGTCAGTTACGCATGGTGATGCCTACATGCTAATGTGCCTATACCCAGTGACTCAGACTGAGGTTCCACGTTGATATGGTTGTGCCCAGAGTGAATTTTATGCCTACTGTTATATTTGATGGTGTACTTACCTGCCCCAGGTTCACAGGTTTAGGTCTGGGGTGATATGTGCTGGTCTAGTGCTTACACTGATAAAGTGATGTTGAGCTCCTGGTGCGGCTCCCCGCCGTGGGTTACACTGATGTACCTAATGTGTTATGCGCCTATTGTTCCTTTTTTCAGGAGACACCAATGTTTTATCTCCTGCTGACCTGCCCAAAGGCTCATGCCTAGCTCTTCTTTCCCTCACATTGATATTGCTGATGGTTCATGTCAATTGCTAACGCTCTTTTTATTTCAGTCCTGAAACCCAAGGACTTACCTTTTTATTCTTTTTCTGATTACCCCTGTAAATAATCACCCTGGTGTACATTGCCCTGGTGCCCGTTGGCACCCCATTGTGATTACTGTGTCTTACTTTTGCAGGTTGGAGGCAATACATGAGTTATTCTTTATCATCCAAACCGGTGTTGTGCTGACCGCTCTGCTCCATGCTACCCCCCGTAAAATTGGCTACCCCATTTCTAACAAACATACATTAAACTTTAACCTTAACATTGGACAAGGTGCAGAAGAGAAACAATGCTTACCCTTGACGTGGAGCATGACTAAAGGAGGGGGATCAATTTCTATCCCCACCCCTCCTAGGCATAGGTGAAGGGACATTTGTTTAACAGCCCTGCCATTGGGCAAGTAAGTCTGATGAAAAAATATATAGCCTCACCCATGGGAAAGGAGGGAGTGTGAAAGCTTCCATACTCCTCTCTTACTGCTTCTTTTTATACAAATTTTAAACACATGTAATGGTTGCAACAATAGTGATGGAATAGAAAAAATATAAACATAACGTAGACTAAGTGAGGACTGGCCTGAGGACTAAATAACCTTTTCCCATACATCCCTATAGAATGAGGGATAAGAGTTATCCCCCAACCTTTTGGGCGGGGGGGGAATAGCTACACCTTTACTCTAGGACAAAGCAGGAAACAAATATCCTGCCACTGGACACACCGGGTCACAAACAGAGACCACACCGACAACCTGCCTGAGGTCTTGATAGATACGAAAACACTTCCATCCCTTGACTAAGGTGGAAGGAGTAATAAAAGGCTCTTTTCTTGGGAATAGGATGGGTACCAAGAGAGAGCCCCTCTTCATACAAGAATTAATTATGATAAAATTATAACGAAATTCCATTAAAACAATGTGAATTAAAGTGGCATTAAGGTTGACAGTGTGAAGTACTGGCTGTTGCTCAAAATAAAAAAAATAAGTAAAATTCACAAGTTATAGTAATACCCTAACCCTAACCTTTTTCGCAACCCGTCGTCTTCAGTCATTCTGAACACTAACCTTTGCCATGTACTGTTTTTAACATCAAACCTGTTTTCACAAATATCATACCACTGTAGATAATGTGATGGGGTGACAGTTAAGGGTAAACCATAATCTTAACTCCCACCCAACGCCCTCATCTACATTTAATTCCTACCTCGCCATCACTTGTGGAAGTTGTATATGAGATGTGAAGGAAAGACTGGCTGCGTTCATAGGTGAGTTTTCTTTCATTACAGAGGTGATTGAGATATTGCAAATTAAGTAACATAGTATTGTATGTCTGAAAACGTTACTCGTGTTGAAAACAGTAGATGGAAGGTTAAGAGACTGAGTAAGGATGTTGTGGTAGGAGCTATATATTGAGGTCTCACCATAACTCTGAACTAATGAACTAAAACATGTCATTTGAGATGCACTCAGACACCATGCACATCAGAATGCAAGCAATAAGGGGTCTTAAATATTTGTGGTCTTTATTTACCACTCCAACATGACACCCTTTAAGTTTAATCATGTAACATCATATTTCAGGGACGTATGGGGTTTTCAACAGAAAACACATCTTGAGGTAGGTCAGGAGACCTCAAGATGGCAATGCACATAGCTAGCACATATTTGATTTTATTACTCGGGAATTGAATGGAAATAGCAAAGTTGAATTCTTGTTGACTATGGGTCAGTTCTGATAAGGATACACCATTGTGCTCTTCAGCATATTTTGATAGGAACATGTTTATATAGGATTTCGTTGTTTCTTGTTCCTACATATCATGTCATTATGGCACCCATAAAGATGGGATGTCATATTTCAAGCACTAACGGAGTACTCAACAGAAAGCACTCCTCAAGGTATAAATAAAGGTGTCAAGATAGTGTCAAGATGGTGTTTGTTTTGGATGCCAATACCACCAGCTGTATTAGTGTAACAATCCATGTCAGAGAGTGAGTCTCCAACTATTCATCCTCTGTTGGCTTTGTGCTGACTTAAACTGCTTTGCATTCCAGCACATGAGTGTAAACATAATGATTTTGTTGCAACCTAGTACGCTGAAGCACATTAGAAGAGTGTTAGTACAGGGATGCAAAAATTGTTTAGATGTCAAGATGGCACTGTGTTTTTTGGGTATATTCTGGGGTACTATCGCTACTGGGATGTTCAATCTGTGGGACTGAAGAAGACTTTGGAGGTCTAGACAGCGCTTAGTGGAAGCCAAGAAAACACATGTCAATATATAGCGTTTAGGTTGGCCTTATTTAACAGTTGCTATATATGGTGCCTAGATTAAACTTTTGTATTATGCACACCGAAGTTAAAATGGAACTCTTGTCTCTAAATTTGGATTTTTTGAGGGTAGGATTACCATGTAAAAAATATGATTTCTGTTGAGCTGGTTTTGCTCAAATGTACTAACTTACAAAAGGGTCTACCCTCTGTTATATAAATTCATCTAGTTATATGATTTTCTATAGAACATGTCCCTTTTTATAAAAGTCGACCATATTTGAATAAGAGTTGCACAGACGCAGTTGGTAGGCAGTATTTAAAATACAATTATTGGCTGTTCTGATAACAATGTGTAAATACATTTAATTAGAATTTGCTAAATGGCACAGTTGAGGTCAGAAACGAATGGAGTTATGTTGTGACGAAGACAGTGTATACATAACACACAGGATATGTTCTATTAGATTGACAATGAACCTGTCTATGATTTAGACATTCACCAAAGACATATCAAAGAATATAATAAGGTGTTCATACATTCATATCATTAATGTGTAAGTGCCCATTCATTGAGATCATTAATGTTAAGGTGTCCATTCATTGTGCTCACTTTATAATCAGTTCAATAATTATGAATTTGTGATAATTGTTGTTTTTGAATTGGACTTGATATGTTATATATGTGCTAAACCAGAATTTTATATATGTATTTGTGTGTTTGAGCTTTTTACAGCCCTGAAGAACCCCCATAGTCTAGGAACCAAACTTGTTGGCTAGAGCGATGTGTTTGAATGAACCTAATACAATTCAAAGGAAGCAAGTACCTCTTGTTTTTCAGTGAACAATTACATATAGACATTCGAATATTACTGCTTGCTTTGTGACATACATGATGTCTGAAAGTATCTCAATAGACATGACAAGAAAGGTTTTACACTCCTGCAAGACAATTTTAGTTTTATGTTTGCTGTATCGTCAGCCAGTGTGGACTTGTTACCTTTGAGTACAGCAATTCTACTAAGATTCCATACCTACCATTGGAAAGTCTAACTGCATTTTTTAATACATCTTTCACAGTAAATGGTCCCATATATTGGCTTTGACTCTTTGGAACGCTCCAAGGTTTTTTGACTTTAACCAGCATGCCAACAGTGACAACTGGATTAATCTTAGAACCTCTCTAAAGGTCAAATTTGAGCTTATTAGATATATGGGTTTTTTCAAACTTTTTCTTAATCTGATCTAGATCAATACGACTCCTAGTGGAAGTAATTAACCACAAAGGACTACACTTGGTTCTTGGTATCTTCCCCTCATAATTTCAAAGGGGGAACAGTCAGTCATGTCATTGGGAGTAGTTCTATACCTCCACATAGTTTGCACAACAAAAAATTCCCACTTGTAATCCTCAACTCCAGAAACTTGTATGGCGCTCTGATGGAGCAAGGTTTCATAAGTACAGAAACCTCCTTGTATTTAATCCTCTCAAAATAACATGTAACAAATTAACTAACATGTTTTGTGAGTACTAAAATTGCACAACAAAACATTTCTAGTACGTAGGGGAAGCTTGGGTATGTGTTACCCGAGTGTCTTAAAATGGCCGCCGAAAACACGGGAAACCTTTCTGCGCATGCGTCTGCCACATCTACGTGGTGTGACGTATCTATGCTTTTGGTGGGGATTTCTTGCGCTGCGAACTAGTGCCAACAGGGCAGCTTCATGTTTTACATACTAATGCACATGCTCCTGCTTGAACTAAAACTTGTGTTTACTGTTTAACTATTAATGCTATAGTTAAATTAAAGTAATGTGGTTAGAGTAGAAATAAGTGGTATACAGTGCATTCATTTATTTTCGTATTCTAATGTGTCTCTCTTTGACTTCTTTAATAGCTCGTATTTGGGCCTGAAGGGTGGCGCACACCTCCATCTTGAATTCCGTACGCATGTGCATTTAAACACCGAAAACCTTGAAGCTGTCATTGGCAAGCAGCCAATTTCCATCTTACCCACGATGTGTATGGGAATCTGACCGTGCGACCCCAGGAGTCAAAGAAATATGAACTGTATTTAATACATTGTATATGATGTGAAGCAAATCATGCTGGGTCGAATAAAAAGCATGGGTAAGTAAATTATGGGCGGAAACATTTATCCACTATATTAAATTGACATGATCTCATCTTAGTATGGTGTGATGACCTCTCCTCGTCGACCAATTAAATGAAGGGAACACATACAATTTGCAACATTAAGGGAGTGGTACACACTCTGAAAAAATGGTATAACTAAAGTAGCTTAGTCAGTTAAATTGTCCGACTTGTCACAGACCTGTCACTGACCCAAAGTATGCTGCAGGAGAATCGAGAACAGAGTGCTAGTCGAGCACTCTGACAGAAGAATCGGGAATTTGCTGAGGGAGAAGAATCGATTTACCCAGTCGGGGTCTGAGAGTAGCTGCAGAGAGGGGTGTTACGCTGGCGTTGCACTTAGCGGAGATTGACTGTCCTGTCCTGCACCGGTCCTGTCCTGTTGGCCTCTGATTAGTTGGGAACCTTTATCTTGTCTCAGCCCGTGGCCAGGGTTGGTCCTCGCACCATTCTAGGTAAATATAATATGTGTGGTATGTCCTTGTACCGTTTTCCCTTTTTCACCCTTCCAAGGTACCAATGTCTAAAAGCATTTTCTTAAAGTCCTGCAAGATTTATGTTTTAATAATTCTTTTCTTACTTGCAAAGTCCCTAACTTCACTACTGTGGCACCTGACTGATAGAATATTTGTAGATAAAGTGTTTAAAAATTCACCCAAGTCTGTGGTTATTTTCCATAAAGGTAAATGTCAAATCGCTACCTATTATTCAAACTCCTTGATCCTTAGATTTTGTACTTATAGCACAGTTGACAAGGATTTGGTAAGTCATGGTGTACAGGGGTAAGCCCTAAGGTGAAATAAAATTCTGATTGGCAGAAAGTTAAGCAGGATTACCGGTTCAAAGTGTGAAATGGTCCCAGGTGAGTATGATTAACTGGACTGGTAATCCCGCGCCAGCACTCTTAAGTACCCTATTAAATCTCTTGATGACACAATTGTCACTAGGATTATACAAGGAAGAAGTACAGTGTATGACGCCAACCTTTTGAAAATAGTCCTTGGCTTTGTTAGAAATTAATTGTACACCATTTTCGGTAATAAAACGGATGGGCAAACCTTCCATGGTGAACGTTTCATCAAGAAATAGCAGAACAGCATCACTGTTAACACTTTCCGCACTTTTTAAAACAGGCCATTTGGGGAATATGTCAATTGCAGCAATGATGTACTTGTTCATGGGACCTATGGGACCCATAATGTCCATAGCAATAGTTTCCCAGGGTCCATTAGGAATACTGTGTTCACTCATATTTGGTCTGAGTGTCCTTAAAGACTTGTCAGCATTAGCACATGTGACACAATCTCTAACAATACGCTCCACAAAAATATCTAACCCTGGCCACCAAAACAATTTCTTGACAAATTATGTAGCTCTTACTATCCCATTTTGGCCCTCATGACCGTGAAGAACAATAGAATGTCTTACACCAGTGGGAGGTACAGCTCTGTCTCCCCTCCGAATGGAATCCTCACTGGATGATAGCTCATTTCTCACCTCCCAATAACCTTTAAGGAGCGAAAGCTTTCTTGGAAGGATAGCCTTCTAGGATATATTTCTGAACTTTTTGCAAAGTATGGTCTTTTAAATATTCAGCAGACCACACTTCCTTTTTGATAGGAAGGGGACCTACATCATGTACTAGCGCAATCTGAAAATCGTCCCAAGGATTATGAACATGCTCTTTAAGAGGTACAGGAAGTCTGGATAGGAAGTCAGCAGTGATATTCTCTTTACCTGGGACATACACTTTTCTATACACAAAGTCTTGTACTCTCATTGACATCCTGGCAATTCTTGCTGAGGCATTTATCATACCATCCATGGAGAGGAGGCGTACCAAAGGTTTATGATCAATACGGATCTCACACTCTTTGACCCAAACAAATACCCTAAAATGCTCCAACGCCCAGACGCATGCCAAGGTTTCCCTTTCAATAGTAGAGTACTTCTCTTCAGAGGGCGTTAGGGTTTTAGAAGCACAAGCTATAATGGTTTCCTTGCCCTTCTTATATTTCTGTGCAAGAACTGCTCCCAGACCTTTGGAGCAGGCATCTGTAGTAATAATACAAGAAAGTAAAGGATCAAAACTACTAAGAGCTGTGGCATTTCCAATTGCAAACTTCACACCTTTAAATTATTTCTCACACTCCGCACTCCATACAAATATGTTTTATATTTTAAGCAACTGCCTAATATTGAACACCCTGCAAGAGAAATTCGGAATGTAGTTTGCGTAAAATTCAGTTAATCTCAAGAATGATCTTACATCATCCTTTGAAGTTGGAGAAGGCACCAACTGAATTGCCTTAACTAGTTCAGGTTTAGGTTTGATACCATCCTCACATAATACATGACCAAGATAAGTCACAGAAGAAACTCCAAATTTACATTTCAAATGTTTCACAGTCAAACCATTAGAAGGTAATCTACCCAGAACTAAATGTAAAGATTGATCATGATCAATTTTGTTGTAGGCAAACACAAGGATATCATACTCAAAACACACTGCATTTTTACAATCCTCAAAGATGTTGTGCATGGAACTTTGGAACACGGCTTCTGCCGAGGCGAGACCAAAGGGTATTCTCTGGAATTGATAACACCCAAAAGGTGTAACAAATGCAGTGTATTTCTTACAATCTTCATCCAAAACAGTTTGATGGTAGGCAGCGGAAAGGTCAATACAAGAAAAGAACTTTGCTTTGCCTGTAAGTGCCAACATTTCAGAAATTCTGGGTAAGGGAAATTGGTCAATTA